>NC_092048.1:111479636-111784729 GCF_003086295.3 Arachis hypogaea
TTTCCTTTGAGGTGGAAATTCGAGAATATCTTCAGCAAATACTTTGGGAAATTCTCTAACTACAGAAATTTGATCCAACCTCTGCTCATCACCCGATGCATTCGCAGCCAAGAGTATATAACCCTGACATTTTCCCCCACTACAGTTCACCATTACAGAGTTCAGGTAATAACCTTCAGCCATAACTGCTCCTTTTTCTTCTTCTGACAAAAATCGAATCGATCACTCAAAGCAATCCAACAGTACTCAGTTCTTTGATCACCAATCAAATCCCAAAATTATTTCCAACCCAACCATCGACAAACAAATCAAGTCATGGACAAAAGATCTATCTTCTATCTTGAAAAGTATTTGTCTACAACCTAATCTAGTCACAACAATTTGAGATGAGGTATGCACGTGCAAATCAAAAGCTAAGTTTAAGATCTTTATCCTGAGTTCAACAGCCTTATCAAAAGTAATGAATGAATGTGAAGCTCTAGTGTCATACAATGCAATCAACTCTTTGTCACCAATTAAACATTTACCTCTCATCAAAGGATCTGACTTAGCAGCATCATTGTCATTCATAGCAAACACTTGAACTTGTTGTTGGTTATGACCAGCATTCGAATTCCTCACACGAGTGCAATTCCTTGCCAGGTAACCCAGCAATCCGCAAATAAAGTAACCACCTATACCCAGCTTGTACGAATCATAAGGATGAAAATGTCCGCAACGCTCACAAATTAAATCGGGAGAAGTCTTACTTAGTTTACCTCTTCCTTTTGCCTAGTCGTACTGATCATAAGTGGGCCTTCTAAAGTTTCCTTTACCTTGAGGGTGTTGAGGTGTGTGTCCACCCCTCTTGAAGTTCTGACCCTTAGGTTAAAAGTACTTTCCACGACCTCTGTTGTTGTTTCCTCCTCTAGTGTCTCTTGCCAACAACACCTTCTTAGCACAATCCTCGACCACTCTAGCATTATTCATTAACTCGGAAAATACCCAAATCTTCAACGGAGCCACAACAGTCATAATATTCTCTTGAAGACCTCCTGGCACTTTATGCATTTCCAACCCTCATAGGACTCAGGGGCTCTTTGACATACCCTTGAGAACCTACAGAGTTCTTCAAATCTACTAGTATACTCGGCTACAAACAATGAGTCTTGCTTTAGCTGCATAAGCTCTAACTCTCTAGCTTCCCTCATGGACTCTGGAAAAATACTTCTTATAAAAAGCCGTCTGAAATACATCCCAAAGAATATCTGCATTCTGCAATTGCATTAGTCGGCACTCTCCCTGCCACCAGTATTGTGCTTCCCCCATTAGTTGATAGGCCGCAAACTCCATAAATTGGTTATCCGAGACATGCTGAGTCTGCAATGCGTGCTCCATGACTTGGAACCAGTTGTCTGCTTCAGTAGAATTTGTTGTTCCTCTGAAAGTCGGTGGGTTAACTTTGAGAAAAGTAACAACTATCATCAGAGCACCTCCTGAGTTGTTTCCGGCCCCTTCCCCGTTTCCATTACCATTACCATTACCATTTTCGGCTAGTTAACCCAACCTCTCGATAGCTTGCGTTATCGCAGCCGCGCTCGCTTTCATAGAATTGGTTAAATTGGTCATCGCTGCCATGAACTTGGTATCATTATCTCTCCATACATGCAGTCGACCTCGTCTACGAGTTGCCATTCAGGGTCCTATCTACACCAAACAATCGATATCAAGGTGATCAGTCTCAATATCTCAAGCCTAGTGCTTTAATTATCCCAAAAAGGCACTCACAAACAAGCATGCTATACATATCAAGTAGATAACCTAAATAACACGAAAGAAAAATGACCCAGAGTATGCAATGAATCACAATCGATTCATCCTTCAGGCTCACGAGGACGAACCACTCTGATACCACTAAGTGTAACACCCTATTACCCTAAGCCTTACCTCATGCCGTAAAGCAAAGGATAACAAAGCACTACGACATTTTTAAAGGTATATCATAATATATATATATATATATATATAGAGAGAGAGAGAGAGAAGGAAATATTAATACTAGCAGCTTGAAGAAGAAATAAAGCTCAAAACAAAGATACAAAGCGCGAAGCGTTCACACGATAACCAAACGTGTAAAGGCACAAGACATGAACATAAATACAAGATAAAGATGCAAGATCACAAGGTATGTGTGTGTGTGTATGTGTGTGTGTGTGTGTGTGTGTGTGTGTGTGTGTGTGTGTGTGTATAATAGCCAAAAGAATACTAGCCACAACCCACAGAGTTTAGGCCGACTAGTTGATACAGACATAACATAGTTTTTGAAATAAAGCAACAACATCCTAACTCTCAAAGTAAGCCTTTAAGGCATCAAGATACAATATACAAAAGAGAGCACGTAACTACATCAAAATAACCAAAAGGCCAAAACATAAGAGAGATCCTCCGCTCTGTCACCATCCTACAACTCACCGAGGTAGGTTTTGTCCTATATCTAAAAAATAATAACAACATATGATATGAGAATCGGAGGTTATCAGTATGGTGACAGTACCTAATATATAAGATATAAGGTTCTGGGATGCCAGAGGCAATCCTAGAATTTCACATCGATATAGAGATTTAAAACTTAGCAACAACTTTAATAAAATCTTTAAAGGGTTGTCTACTCCTAAGGAATTTCTAACTAACAGTTCACAGCTATCCCACAGCCTTCACCAGCCTATCCTCCATGCAATCCCATCACCACCGCCTACCGAGCCTCGTCAATCTCAATAGAAAGCACAAGTAATTTCAAATAAGTAAAACACATGTAATTTGCATATATAGCAAGTAATTCAGGAAGCAAGTAAACATGTTATACACTTAGGCAAAAGATGTAATTAGAAAAAGTAAACAAACACATAAAAAATGCACATGATGAATGTCTATCCTATTAGCCTTGATATTACTTGTCGGTTCAACTGTCAACTCGACACATCCCATGGGATGTCGCCTTTCGATCACGAATAAAAATTGGTACCCCAGGGATATAGTGTCTGTCTCACTATCCATGGATATAATTCCCAACACACTCTTGTGATTCGAAAGAATGTGAGCGGGATACGAATCCTCAGACCTCACATCTCAACGTAAGCGGGATTAACCACCGTTCTTACACCGACGCCGCAACTTCGACAAGCGGGATTTACCATCGTCCTTGCTAGGTGCATAGCAACTTATCAATATCAGTATATAAATAGTATATAGTGTATCTCAGTGATCACTGCTCAAAGCACAAGTTCATTATTACTCATCTTATCATAATCAATCATTTTCAAGTCTCAAACTCATCATCAGTTCTCAATATTTTGTCCTCTCAACACTCCACCAAACCACTCAAATCATTTCATCCAAAGAACTTCCCAAGCCTAAGTCTCCATCTTCTAAATCAAACATAAATTATCTAATTTTAATTCATCTAACTCATCCTCAATAATCTCAAAGCCTAATCACTAGTTATAAATTTGAAATAGTAGTTAAGGAAGTTTAGAAAGCTCTGAGAACCTTTAAAAATGAAGAAGAATAAGTTTTCAACAAAACAGGAGTCATGAATACGCATGCCCCTATCCACATACGCATGGGTGTCAAAATGCCCATTTCGCGTACGCATGCTACACTCGCGTACGCAAGACCTCAAAACAGCAAAGGAGGCTCGCGTCACGTGCAACATGCCGCGTACACATGCCTAAAAAATAAACCTTTCCGCGTACGCATAGCATTAAAAACTTAGAAAATTTTTGAAAAGCTGCAGAATTCAGATTTTTATACCGAACTTCAAATGCACATAACTTTTTTGTTTCAAAACATTTTTCATCCGTTCCTGAATTCTTAAAGTTCTTACACCAAACTTTCATTTAAATTAAGTTTCATCCAAAATGAAAGTCCGGAGACCAAGTTATGCCTCATCAAAGTTCATAAAAAATAAGGTTTTATAAAAACTTACAAGGTTCTCTAGTTTTCTAAAACATCAAATCAAACCAAATCCAAAACACATTCTAATCCATACCAAAACCTGCTATTTAATATTGTCTCTCATATATATATAATCCATCACTTCCTCAATCATTTTCACACTCAAATATTACTCAATTCACCAAACCAACAATCCAAATTCAACAACATCCTCCCTCTCTAAATACCATACTTACAACCATCATTAATCATCAATCATCATCATATTAGAATCCACTACAATCATATCTCAACACCTAAAATTATTCAATCTTCATCAACATGCATACACCACAAACACAATTTAAACAACTATATATTCAATTCAATCCTATCCTATGGTCCACTAGCCTAAATTTCACGAAACATTACATATTAAATAAAGAAAACCGAAACCATACATTCGCCAATTTTAGTACAACCTAAAATCACCCAAACACTCACTTCCAAGCAAGCACAAAAGAGTTCCACCACCAAAGCCAATCCAATTGCCACAACAAATTCCAAAAATTACCAAATTCAAGCTATACATACCAAATCACCATAATTAATACATAAGGTTCACTAAAATCACAAATCCATAAGGGTTTAGGGTATTCTTACCTTACTTAATGGTGTTGGGGGCAAAACCCAACAATACTCCAATGCTAAAACACCCATAAACAACCAAAATCACAAAATCTAAACTTAAATTTTTGAAATCTATTAGGGCTAAGAAAGGAGTGTGAATTTTGAATTCTTACCAGCAATGCCTAGTTAGAAATGACGAGCTCAATAAGAGCTTTGTGTGGCTACAAATGATACGCAAATCGGAGCACCGTAGCTCAAGTTATGAGCCAAAGAAGGAGAATGTGAATAGTGTTTCTTCTCCTTCCTCTCTCTCAATTCTCATCTGCATGTGTTTGTGTTTGAGGGTGTTATGAACTGAATTGGCTTCATTTTAGGGTATTTATATGTTGGGTCTGGGCCCAACTTGGACCCGTCTAACCGCGTAGCATTTTTTGTTTGTTTTGCCCAATTTTGGGCCAAAACCTTTAGAATTAGTGCCCGATTTTTTATTATAAATAATTTTCTAAGTTTCTCTACAGTTTTAATTTCTCTCTTGTAGTAAAGGACAGATTTAAGCTGATACTGCCGACTAATTTATCAGTACGCATTTTTACACAATTTTCACAGAAAATTACAACATTATCCAGTGAGATAACACTCCGGGGATCACACTCCGGAATATCATCATACACCATACTTTATAATTTTGTTTTCATTCAACCATGAGCAACTAATCTCCTTTGTTAAGGTTAGGAGCTCTATTCATTTTTTTATTTGAATTGAGGTTTATACTTTGATCTATTTCATGATTGAGTTTTGGTTCTTCATCCTTAAAGATTTAGAATTGTTAAAAAATATTATAACTCCGTTTTGAATTCTAAATATTATTTTGGAAAAATTAATATTTGAATTAGCTTGAAAACTCTTTCTCACTACTTTTTTATTTGACTAGGAATAGTATTTCAAAGAGTGTGCGACACGTATTGATTTTCAATTGCTCTAGTTTGAATAAGTGACATAAAATTCGGATTAAAATTTTTTTGGAAATTATTCTTTCTTGTAAGTTTCAATTGTTTAGGACTAGCTTGGATAAGTGACAAAATTCAACCTAAGGGCTATTCTTGAATCTTATTTGAAATTAAATCAGAATTGTACTTCACCTCTTTTCTTAAGTAATTGACTAAGGAATTAGTGATTAATTAGGTTAAAGAGAAATTGAATTACCAAGGAATTGGGATTTGATTATTTATGATTTGTCGTAATTGATCTTTGCAAGTCTCAAATAAATGAACACAAGGATTATTTTTCTAAAGAGTGAATATCTCTGAAACCTTAACATTCTCACCAATATTGTCTTCACACTCACTATTTGCTATTTTATTACTCTCTGTTACACGTTTTGAATCCCTCACTCCTTTGTTTATTTGATTTGTCTAATTAGAATAATTAATTAATCATTGTTTCTTAGTCTATTAATTCTCATGGGAACGATAACTCTCTCACCGTGATATTATTTGATACGATTCGGTGCACTTGCCGAGTTGTGGTTTTGCAAAATTCCATATGAAGTTTTTGGCGCCGTTGTCGAGGATTAATTGAGGTTAACAACTACCCCATTAATTGGTTCTCTAAATTAGACTTTTTCTTTTGCTTTACGAATTACTAAAGTAGATCTTTATTTTATCTTATTTTGCTTTGTCTCTCCTTTATTTTCTATTTATTATTCCGTGTTATTTCACTCTATTTCTTTTTCTTCATTCCACAAGGTGCATTTAATTCTGTTTGGTGTTCTTGTATAAGGGAATGATGGAGTTCGACCACCCCTAGAGCAAGTAAACTACATGGGACATTTCTTAAGGTCAGTGAATGACCCACACAATCCGGAATGGAGAAATTACCCAAACTTTGGGTGGGAGAACCAAGAACAAAGAAGCTTCAATGCACTACATCAACAACAAGCTCCCTTAATGCAATTAGAAATCCATCAAAAAATCTCTTCTCTTTAAACCAAATTCTCTTCTCTTGAAAATGTCTTGGAAAAACTCACTCAACACACTACCACAATAGCCCAAACCACCTCCACATTCATGCAACAAACTCAAATATTCATAGATAAGATAAAAGCCAACTTCCAAAATCAAGGTGCATCCATTAATCAATTAATCATTATTGCTTAGTCCATTAATTTTTATGAAAATAATAACTCACTCACCGTGATATTACTTGATATGATTCGGTGCACTTATTGAGTTGTGGTTTTGCCAAATTTTACGTCACATATAGGTAGTGTGGAAGGCTATAAATTTAAAAGCGTTTGAAAATAAGGAGACAACATAAAATGTGGATGTAGAGCAAGTTAGATTTCTTATATCAAAATAAAGTAATAAGAGAGAAAAAAAATAAAAGAGAAATAAATTTAAATCCAACATCAGGTAGGATAATGGTGGATGAGAAAAAAATGAAATTGATGGCAATATAATTGTTATAGTCCAGAATTAAATTGTTTTGTAGTTAAAGGATACTTGACTAGTAATTATGGAGAGATAAGGTGTTTTAGGGGTGATGTTACAAGGACAAATATGACTGAAGAGATTATACTCGATGGATTGGAAGATGCTACTCAATTTTTGTTAGAAGAAGTTGGTGCTATAATTGAAGAAGTTATTATGATAGTATTCATATACCGGTCTGAGCTACAAGGTCCGAGTTGGCCCAAAGGTAAATATACCGACCTCTTTACAAAGAGTTCAGAAGACCGCAATAGAGGTCTAAGAAGGCTCAAGAACAAAAGGACACCGCCCACCAGAAGGCGGTTGACCAAAAGATAAAGATATCCTCCCTAAATGATAAGATAAGATTACTAGCTTATCTCAAAGGAAGATCATCAATCATTACTTTTAATACACTGGAGCACCCAAGTATAACTCATACTCTAATTCTACAAAAAACTTGCCTAAAGCCTGTACTGACTTAAGCATCGGAGTCTCTTGCAGGTACCACCCCCCTCCGGTGACGAGGACCAGCAGTGCCTCCCATCCCAACAAGTCGGACACGGTAGTTATAGTCAAGCCAGAAGATCTCGTCCGAGATCGACCTCCCAATTTCAGGTAACCCTCAGAACATTGGCGCCGTTGCCAGAGAACCTAAAAGTCATCTCATCACCATGGCAAGCAACCCTGTCAATGACCTCAACTCGGGATTAGAAGAAGGAATGCCACTTAAGAACACGAACGCCACACCGAACTCCCCAAAGGATACACACCAATCCAAAGGAGACAAACAGACTCAGAACTTATAAATTCTAGATGCCATTCGTGAACAACAATATCGCCTCAAACAGCTCGAACAAGGAGTCAAGCCAGAAGATCTCATCCGAGATCGACCTCCCAGTTTCAGGTAACCCTCGGAACAGATAGTTAATTACAGTTCTTAAGAAACAAAACAAAAAGTAAAATTCACCTTTTTCAACATATATAGGTGATAAATAAGAAGGATAAATAGTTCCAAGCCAAAGATTAATGGGAGAAAATTACTTTGAACAAAGATGGTAGGTGGACATTGTAGATCTAACTAGGGCTATCAAATGGACCAGCCCCGCCCGTTTAGACCCGATCCGTTTAAGTTCGTGGGTTAAATAGGTTGGCCTGTTTAAGCTCGCTTTATTCACGAGCTATAATTTTTTAGTCGAACCGTTTATAGCTAGCCTGATGGGTTAAACAGACTGGTTCATTTATCCTTTTATTTTACTTTTTTAAAAATATTTTGACAAAAAATTACTTTTAGGTCAAAAATCTTAAACAAATAGCATTTTTTAATGGGTCAGATCGAAAGAAATGATGGCAAAAAATCTACTTTTTAAAAAAATGTAAAAAGGTAAACGGATGCCTATTTAGTCTGCGAGCTAGTTTGTTTAACTCGTCATTTTTCTCGAATTAATCGAGCTCATCTCGTTTAACCCAAATTTTAAACAGGCTTGATTTTAAAAGAAAAACATGCCCATTTAAACGAGTAAATGGGCTGATCCAATAGATTTAGCTCATTTTAACAGTCCTAGATCTAATTGTGGAGTTCATGAATCAAATGATATATGCATTTTCAGTGAAAGGTAAAGGTACTTAGTAATATAAGATGTCTTCATATAATATATGCTTACATGGATGTGGTTGGTGGTTCATGAAATTATGATCCTTTGTAATATTAGGTGATAAGGTGTTACTGATAGAATAAAAGATATTTTAAATGTTTTGAATTTGGATTCATTGTCCGTGTAAGCTAAATTTTTTTATGGCATTGCTGAATGGAATTATTATAAGAGAAGCGTGCAAGAACCAGAAAAAGGAGGAAAAGAATGACTTAGGGACATACGATGAAAGTGATATGGAGGAATCAAAGGAGGAAGTAAGAAGAACTTGAAAACTTTAGTCTCAACTTGGTTTACAATGTAGTAATGAAGGTCGAGAAGAAGGCGGAGAGTGGCATAAAATTAGAATCTTAAACCTTTTCATATGGTGGAACACATGATGTTCAACATTAGAAAAACTCAATAACATACTTTATAGTTATTTTTGATATGGTGCTTTGTTTTGTATTTTTGGGTGGGGTTTTTTCCTTTGTTTTTGTGTTGTTGGTTAGGAGAGGTGTTGTTATATTTACATGTTTGGGTGTTTTAGTTTGTGTTTTGTTTTGTTTGGATGTTGTTCTTTGTTGGCTCATCGTATCTATTTTTGTTGAGCGCTTGAACTTTGCTTTCCTTTTGTGGTCGAGTACCTCAAATTAAAGATCGGAAAAAAAAGAACAGAATATTAGATTCACAAGAACTCTTTTGTAATTTTTTCTTTTGGGTTGAGACTTTTATGACTAATCTAAAAAAAGTTAGCATGATCTTAAGTTGTTTTACTTTATCGAGGAAGAATGACGAATTTTTAATTTGATCGAATAAATTAATGTGAAATTGCATAACATTCTGACGCTCAAATACTTAAGAAGTATAAGAATTAAAGTTGTATAATATGTTTTAGACATCTATTAAGTCATTTATTTATAGTCTTTATATAAAAGATTTTAGAAAAAATTAAATAATTTTTTTTTAATTTAAAGTTGATTTGATGCAAATATAGATCAATATATACTTTGTATAGGTCGACGTGTTCTTACAAAATGTGTTATTGTGTCAAGTGATATTTCAGACTCAGTTAAGGAGGAGAGATAACATGTAACAACATTATTATGTGTTTTTCATATTTAATAGAACTTAATAATAGATATTATACCTCAATTATTTGAGTTATTTGAAGAAAATAATTTTTTAAAGTGAAGATCATTGTTGTTCATACTCTGACCCAATAGATAAAGGCCAGACCCAATTACACAAAAGGCCCACCAGTAAAGGTGAACTTCACTGTAAACCCGACCTCTTTAAGGAGGTCGGACACCAACATAGAGGTCTAGCCATACTTGACTTAATAAGTAACTGTCTCCATAAATCTCTCCTACTATCTCTACCTCATCTAGAAGGTAGATCCCAACAAACTTCTAAGACAAAGGAAACGTTTATCTATCAGAAAATATGGAACTACTCCAACAAAGGTGGTTATCTACTCTACTATAAATACACTGACACCCCCAAGTATAACACACGTTCTAATCTACTAAAAACCTGCCTAAAATTCTTGCTAACTTAAGCATCGGAGTTTCTTGCAGGTACCACCCTGTACCTCCTCACGAGAAACTTGGACAGGTGGTACCTCGGAACCAAAGAGGTCGGACGCTGCCATATTAAAGGGATCTAAACCTCACGTTCAGGCTCGAATCAACGTTTCAAGTAACCCTCGGAATATTGGCGCCATTGCTGGGGACCTGGGATCAATCCTCTGACAAATGGCAGACCACGAGCGTAGAGATGGCTACACAGCATCTGAGTTTGAGCTAGAAGATCAACCAGAAGACCAAGCCCTCTTACTTCCGCCTCCACCGCCACACCATGGCCCCCACGGGGAAGGGACCTCAGAAAATTCTCAAATAAAGAGGATCCAGTCCGAAGTCCACCATTCTGAAGCTGAGGACCAACCTCATGGGACCGAGATCCTAGATCTTGTTCATGGCCAAGTGGATTGACTACAACAGCTCAAACACGAGCTGAACAACAATGGGAGGCAGAACGAGAGTTGCGAAAAGAATTAAGGCAACGGAAGAAGTTAGAAGACAAGCTACGAAAACTAGAAGCTGATTTTCAAAGGAGGAGTAATCGGGCGGAGGGTGATGAAAGTCCCTTGGGAGGGCAAGATCCATTCACAGAAGAGGTCATGAAGGCTAAAGTTCCTAAGAAATTTAAATCACCTGACATGGATCTCTATGACGGAATGTCCGACCCGAGCCACCATCTCAGTAAATTCAGAAGCAAAATGTACTTGGCCGACGCCTCTGACGCCACTCGTTGCAAAGCCTTCTCGACTACTTTAACCAAGGCTGTAATAAAATGGTTTGATAGCCTGACCCCCAAGTCTGTCACTAGCTTTGACGACCTGGCAAGAAAATTTTTTACCAGATTTTCTATCCAGAAAGACAAAACGAAGCACGCCCCGAGCCTGCTGGGAGTAAAGCAAGAGGTCGGGAAAACCCTTCGTGATTATATGGAAAGGTTCAACAAAGCTTGTTTGGAAATTCAGAATCTACCAACCAAAGCTATAACTATGTATCTGGTCAATGGCCTTAGAGAATGGCCATTTTCTCAGTCAATATCCAAGAGATATCTGACTTATCTGAATGAAATTCAGCAAAGGGTAGAAAAATACATCAACATGGAGGAAAACTCCCGACTTAGGGAACCTTTTCGTGATTTAACTTACCCTACTATGAAACTCGGGAAAAAGAAAGCGAACCCAAGAAGAAAGAGGAGAAAAATGTAGAAAATTCTCAAAAATATCACAACTACACCCCCTCTAAGGGTTTCCCTGGTCGATGTTTATCACGAAATATGCCACACAGAGAAACTCCCGCCTCATCGTCTGATTGAGCATAAGAAAGCTGGAAGTCGGACAGAATATTGTGAGTACCACAAGTTGTACGAGCATTCCACTAATGAATGCTACAACCTAAAGAATGTCATTGAAAAGTTGGCCAGAGAAGGCCAACTTGATAAAATCTGGCAGACAGGTCGGACGACCCAAGGAAGAGAAGAAGGGATGAAGAAAGAAGACGACCAGAACGCCCTCCTCATACCCCCGAGCGACATATACACATGATTAATGGTGGATTTTCAGGAGGAGAAATGTCAAAATCCTCATGAAAAAGGCACATCAAGAAGGTATATCAAGTTGGAGAGGACAGTCAATCGTCCGACTTACCCATTATCTCCTTCACTAAAGAGGATGCTCAAGGAATAGTACTAGGGCACGACGAACCATTGGTAATAACTATGATCCTAGCAAACTCTAACCTCCACTAAACCTTGGTAAATCAAGGCAGCTCAATGGATATTCTATTCAAACCCGCCTTTGACAAGCTTGGGTTAGAGGAAAAGGATTTAAGGGCATACCCATATTGCCTTTTTGGATTGGGAGACACCCAATCTGACCTCTGGGTTACATCTCATTGTACACCACCTTTGGAAAAGGTGTCAGGTCAAGGACACTAAGTGTTAACTACATTGTAGTCAATGTAAGTTCAACCTACAATGTCTTAATAGGTTGAACGACTTTGAATCGACTTGCAACTGCCGTCTCTACCCCCACATCTCTGCATGAAATTTCCCACAGCTGAAGGGATTGCCACCATCAAAGGAGATCAAAAGTTACCAAGAAAATGCTATAACGAGAACCATAGTTTGAAAGGCAGCTCGGACGGCAAAGAAGTCAATACAATCAAGTTAGGTGGAGTCTGAATTCGAAAAGAACTACGACCTCAACCTGAAGACAACGGAAGATATACAAATTGGAGACCACCCGGACAAGACAACGAGCATAGGGGCAAGCCTAGAAGGGAGCCTTAAGCAACAACTCGTACAACTGTTAAGGGACAAATCCGACCTCTTCGCTTGGAAAGCTTCCGACATGCCTGGCATCGATCCTAACCTAATATCCCATAAGATTGCTGTGTACCCATTTTCCAAACCTATTCAGTAGAAGCACAGAAAGCTCGGACCAGAGCAAACACAGGCCGTAGAAAAACAAGTACGAGCCCTACTAGAGGCAGGGTTCATAAGGGAGGTAAAATATCCACTATGGTTAGCTAATGTGGTATTGGTGAAAAAGCAAAACGGAAAGTGGAGAATGTGTGTTGATTATACCGACCTCAATAAAGCCTGCCATAAGGACCCTTATCCACTCCCCAGCATAGATACTCTGGTCGACTCAGCATCAAACTACAGATACCTATCCTTTATGGATGCCTACTCGGGATACAATCAAATTCTGATGTACAAACCGGATCAAGAAAAGACCTCATTCATAACTCCAAAGGCAAACTATTACTACATAGTAATGTCTTTTGGATTGAAGAATGTAGAAGCTACCTACCAACGATTAATGAATAAAGTGTTTTCTTCTCACATAATAAAACTCATGGAAGTATATGTGGATGACATGCTTGTTAAGACCAAAGAGGATGGAACACTATTGTCCGACCTCTCGGAAGTATTCTCCACCATAAGAAAGCATAAAATGAGGCTAAACCCCTTAAAATGCACCTTTGTAGTAGAAGTTGGGAAATTCTTAGGGATTATGTTGACTCAAAGAAGAATAGAAGTAAACCCCGACAAATGCCAGGCTATACTCAATATGAAGAGCCCGACATGTGTTAAAGAGGTTCAACAACTAAATGGAAGGTTGGCCGCTCTATCCAGATTTTTAGCGGGGTTAACTCTGAAATCACTTCCCCTCTACTCAATCCTAAGGAAAGGGAAGCAATTTGAATGGACCCCATCATGCGAACAGGCCTTCCAAGACTTCAAGACATTCTTAGGGAAACCACCCAGACTTACCCGACCTGAAAAGGGGGAAGAACTCGTGCTATACCTATCACTTGGAAGTCGGGCTATAGCCTCGGCCCTGGTCCGAGAAGATGAAAAGGGACAGCAACCTATCTACTTCATCAGCAAAGCCTTACAAGGTGCAGAGCTAAATTATCAAAAGATTAAGAAGTTTGCTTATGCCCTAGTTCTTACATCCGAAGGCTCCGACCTTACTTCCAAGCCCATACCATTAAAGTTCGTACTAATTAACCAATGAAAAATATCCTACAAAAAATGGACCTGGCTGAGAGGATTCTACAATGAGCAGTAGAACTATCCAAGTTGGATTTAAGATATGAAACTTGGACAGCTATCAAATCACAATACCTCGCCAACTTCATCGTTGAATACATTGAAAGTTCTGGAAACCCTACTACATGGAGTCTGTACGTAGATGGGGTTATCAAATAAATCTGGAAGTGGAGCTGATGTTATTCTAAAAAGGGATCAAGGAAATCAAATAGAACTATCCTTAAGGTTCGAGTTCCCTGCTTCCAATAACCGAGCAGAATATGAAGCTTTACTTGCTGGCTTGAAGCTGGCTAAAGAAGTGGAGGCAGAAAAGGTGGTGGTGTTCAGTGATTCGCAAGTAATAACTTCACAAATTAATGGAACCTACCAAGCTAAAGACCCCACTATAAAGAAGTACTTGGATGAGACACAAGAATTACTAACACACTTTTCAGAAAGTGAGGTCTGACATATAACTTGGGAGTCCAATGCCTGAGCTAATGCTCTATAAAAATTAGCCAGTACCAAGTCAGGAGACAACAATAGAAGTCTCATTCAAAAGACTCTGCAAACGCCATCCATATCAAAGAAAGAGGAAGTACTGATTATACACAATCAACATTTGGGGTGGATGACCTCCGTAGTCAACTACCTCAAATTTGACATGCTCCCCAAGGATGAAAAGAAGGCCAAAATGCTCATACAAGAGGAAAAAAACTATAAACTAGTCTACAATATCCTATACAAAAGAGGGATCTCAACACCCCTCTTAAAATGCGTCCCAACCTCCAACACAAAGGAAGTTTTGGAGGACGTACATAGCGTATGTGGAAACCATCTAGGAGCTCAGTTGCTAGCCAAAGAAGTAATCGGAACTGGCTTTTTTTGGCCAACCTTACAGAAAGAGGCGACTGAGTTCGTCAAAACATGCCTGCCTTGCCAAAAACATGCTAATTTCCATGTGGCGCCCCTTAAAGAGCTCATCATTGTTACCTCACCACGGCCATTCGCGAAATGGGGTCTTGATCTATTTGGATCACTCAAATGCCAGGCCAAGTCAAATACCTCATAGTGGGGATTGATTACTTTACTAAATAGATTGAGGAAAAGCCTTTAGCAACCATCACTATCCAAAGAAGTCGAAAATTTTTGTACAAAAATATTGTCATAAGGTTTGGGGTCCCCCACTCCATCACCACGGACAATGGAACTTAATTTACCTACTCGACTTTCAGAAACTTGGTGTCTGACCTAAAAATAAAATACCAGTTCACATCTGTAGAGCACCCCTAGGCCAATGGACAAGCGGAAGCTACCAACAAAGTCATATTGGCCGGGCTAAAATGCCGATTGCAAGATGCAAAAGGAGCTTAGGCAGACGAGATTCCTCAAGTTTTGTGGGAATATCAGACCACTCCCCACTCCATAATGGGAGAATCACCTTTCCGACTTGCATACTGAATGGAAGTAGTGATCCCCATAGAAGTAGCTGAAGAATCACCTAGAGTTTTATTTTACAACAAAAGAGCTAATGCCCAGGCTAAAAAAGAAGAGCTCGACCTCCTCTATGAAGCCCGAGAAAGAGCTCAGATTAAGGAAGAAGCTCTGAAGCAAAGGATGGCTCCAAGATACAATAGAAAGGTGATTAAGAGAAACTTCATCACCAATGACCTCGTCTTGATTCGAAACGACATTGGAATAAAGAAGTCAAGTGAAGGAAAGCTAGCTGCAAATTGGAAAGGACCTTACAAGATAGTAGAGGTCCTAGGCAAGTATTCCTATAAGGTGTCCGACCTCCAAAAGCGGGAGCTCCCGAGGTCATGGCACGCTTGTAACCTAAAAAGATACTATAGCTAAAAGCCTTGTACCTAGGTGCATTCTTTTTCCCAATAAAAAGAATTTTTTTTTTAATGAGGCACCAGTGCAAGGGCTAGGGGCACCCAAGCCTTTAGTAAATAGCTCTGTAAAGGAATTTCTTAAATATTAATAAAAAATTCCTGGTCTATTTCTTTTTTAAGTTTCCTATTTCAAACGCATTAGCTTAACCTCGACAAACTGCAAAAATTATTACCTGACCTAAAGTTGTTGGCAAGATAAAGCGACGAGGTACAAGTTAATGCAAGGAGTTATACAAACAACTCGTACAAAGTAATATCAAAACACATCGGAACAAAAACAGAGTTGTAAAAATAACTTATCAAAGACTGATTATTCGAAGTCGGACCTACATAAGGAAATTAATAAGGACCTAAGAGTTAAAATAAAGTATACCTTACTACAAGTATTCAATAAAAGGATACTTTACAAATGTAATAAAGTTTTGAACATTGCTTAATGAAAGTTGCAAAACAATGACCGAATAGGTAAAAGTGTTCAAAACTACAAACTATTACAAAAGTCAGATTATCATAAAGCCCACAAGTCAGGCTATTACGAAAAATAACAAAAGAAATCTAAAAAAGCTCAAGATTTCTCGCCCATTAGAAGATTGAGAGCCTCTCTAGTCACACCGTCTTTTCCCCGGCCAAAGGAGTTAGAGGATGCATGGAGACTGGCACGGCCGAGATAATCTCAGGGGCAGAAGAAGAAGTCTCCACAACAGCAACTTTGGCTTGGGATCTCGAGGTGGAGATCGGACCGACCTGAGGTTCCGAAGTCTTCAGATTCTGGCGGGGCTCCTCTTCATCATCTGACTCAGGTGCAAGGATTATATTCTTTTCCACCACTATGTTATCCGTGTTGAAGAGGAAAAGGTCAAGGTCGGGAGCTAAGACCTTAATTTGGGCTTCTAGATTCTCGAACATTTCATCCATGCCCAAAGCAGCTGACTCCTGGAACCAACCAATTCTTTCTTCAATTTCTCTAACTCCTCCTCTCGAGCCAACCTCTCCCCGAAGACCCGGGTATAACTTTCTTGAAATTTTTTGGCCTTCTCTTCGGCCAAGACAGTACCAGCCTCAGCCTTGCTCGCCCTCTCCCAAGCTCTTTCCAAGTTGTCCTTTAAGGTATTCCTCTCCTGCTCCAACTCCACCTTAATCTCACTTAACCTCTCCACATCAGCTCGAGCAGCCACCAAGGCCCCAGTTGTAGCTTAGATGGGAGAGCTCTTCAGCTCCTTAGATAGTTGAGAGTAAACTCTCACAATGCGAAGTCCCCCCCTCCCAAGCTAGAGTCTGGAGGTGGTTTTGAATTGCCACATCATCCATGCTCACACGGTGGTAAGGGAGAAGGTTCTCTTCCCCCCAAGCCAAGGCATCGAAGTTCTTAGTGTAGATGCTCTCCTCCTCGTCAATTTTTTGCTTCTTAGAGAGAGGTTCAGTGAAAGAAGGAGACAGAGGAGTGGACTCAGACGAAATAAGCCGAGAGTGGAGAGTCGGGATGATTACCTTCGGGTCAGAAGTACCCAACCCCGACTTCTTTCTAGGAGAAGATCGGACCGAGATCCCGACCTCTTTCTGTGAAGACCCTTCACCAAGCTCTTTCTACTATTGAAGGTTCTTTGCCACCATTATCTTTTTTGTATTCTGAAGAAACCTCATAGCAAATTTGGGAGCCATACTTTTTGCAAGAAAAAACAGAATATATTTAGAAATAACAAGGCTGCAAATGAATAAAATTCAGCAAGAAAAGGAAAAAAGGAGCTATCAAGCTCAGACTTTAGAAGGTTGGGATCTCCCAAAAATCTTTTCGTATCCAAATGGGGAGGCTGACCCCAAGTATTCAACAAAAAATCTATCACACCCCTCTCTAGGTCATCTAACTCAGATAAGTCGACTTTACGAATTGTAAGACTGTCTTGCTAGTATAAATGAAAAGGGGGCTCTTGATTATCGGGAAGAAAGAAAGGTCGGGAATCATCAGTAGCTCGGACCTTAAAGAAATGATTTTTAAAATCATGAAACGAATCGTCAAAGATAGAAAAAACCTTCCGACCTTGTACAACTCGAAAGGATATCCATCCCGACTTCTTTGAGGAACTGTAAGGTTTTGTTGCAACAAAAAGATAAAAGAAAACGTTTAGAGATGGTTCGACATTTAAATCCCTACATAGAAGCTCGTACATCTTCATGAAGGCCCAGAAATTCGGATGAAGTTAGGTAGGGGCATGGTTACACGATCTAATAACTTCCATTTCAAAGAGAGTAAAAGGAAGTTAGACGCCTAACCTAGTAAAGAAGCAATCATAGGCATAAAAGAAAAGGCAGCTCTGAATCCACTAAAGGGGGGAAACACACTCTCTCCTTTGAGTCAGGTGGCTCTAATACTTACATTCTCTCGTCTTTCCTATTCTCATAGATATTATGGTGCCTATGAAATTCATCATAGTACTCCCTATCAGTCATGGGGACACAACAAAGAACTACACTATCTACCCAAACCAGAAGACTAGGAGGAACCTTGGTCGACATATTCGTAATAACATGACGAGAAATACAGGTTACACCTACAAATACAAAATCAAAAAGCCCGTTACTAAAGAAGTCGGATACCTCCTCAAAGAGGTTGGCAAATCAACAGAAAACAGAAGAAAGCTACTCTATTCAAATTCTCTTTCTACATAGAAATCTAATGGTGCCACTTCCAATTCAACATTATGTTAAAAGCGACACCATTAGGGGCAATACAGACACACAACCAACAGTCAACAAAAAAAATGATCACAGTCGTGCAAAACGCAGAATCTTTTCCGTACAACATTCTCAAAAAGCATCAAACCCGGAAAGTCAAAAGCTTATTCAAAGAAAGGAGAGACAACAAACAAAGCGGGGATAAAAACTCAATACAAACAGTAAGCAATCTCAAGCAAGCAAGAAGTGAGAATTCAGAAAAAGGGAAAAATGAAACCAACCTCAATGAAGACTGCGAAAAAAGAAGAACACGCCTACAACAGCACTAACGCGAATGATCCTCACGCCGAAAGCAGCAAAATTCTTCAAGAACTAAGAAAATAAATTTTGGAGAAAACAAGGGAACCGAAAGAACACAAGAAAGCTTTTGTGAGCAAAAACTAAAGGGATTCTTCAAAAAAAATAGTGAAAAAAGAAGAAGAAGAGGCCGAAAAGCCCCTTTTATAACAAACAATAAAGCCAAACGGCTTCTTTACTCCTCTTTAAGCATGCACAAATTCCCAGGAACAACTATCGCACGTTATTCGACAGTCATTAAAACTCCACCAACGTTCAAAATTCAAAATACGTCGGGTAGTACCGACGAGGTTGAAGCCTGACGTCCACAGCAGAAGCCACGGAATGCTTGAGCCCGACCTATAAAAGAAACAGACTCAAGCAGATACACTGTTCATATCCTGGCCCAATGGATAAAGGTCGGACCCAATAACACAAAAAGACCCACCAGTAAAGGTGGACTTCACTGTAAACCCAACCTCTTTAAGGAGGTCGGGCACCAACATAGAGGTCCAACCATGCTTGACTTAACAAGTAACTGCCTCTTTAAATCTCTCCTACTATCTCTACCTCATCTAGAAGGTAGATTCCAACAAACTCCTAAGATAAAGGAAACACTTATCCATCAGAAAAGATGAAACTACTCCAACAAAGGTGGTTATCTACTCTACTATAAATATACTGGCACCCTTCAGGTATAACACACGTTCTAATCTACTAAAAACCTGCCTAAAATCCTTGCTAACTTAAGTATCAGAGTCTCTTGCAGGTACTACCCCCACTTCCTCACAAGAAACTCGGACAGGCGGCACCTCGGGACCAAAGAGGTTGGACACTGCCATATTAAAGGGATCCAAACTTCACGTTCAGGCTCGAATCAACGTTTCAAGTAACCCTCAGAACAATTGTAAAATAATAAAATAAAAAATTAATTATTATTAAGTTTATAATTTTTATTATATGTGAATCTCACTTTCTTAATTCAAAAATTGTTAGATTCTCACTTTTTTTATTAATTTTTTTATATATTGATGAGAATATTTGACTATTTTAATGTTTATATTGCTACGATGTTATACACATTCTGATAATAACATATTGTATTATAATTTATTTTAATTTTTTGAAAAGCAAAATATCAATGACATATTGTGAATATTTTTTTGACGGCCATATTATGTATACACTAAAATCAATTATTAAAATTAATTATTAATATAAAAGATATATTGATATAAAATATATATTAAAAATAAGTTAATCAATATATATGTATACAAATACATAGTAATTAATTTTATCGATTAATTTTAGTATATAAATAATATTTTTATTTTTTTAATAATGTAAAAATAAAACGTCACTGATATTTTATATAAATCGTTACTACCAAATTACAAAACTTACAATGACGTATAACACATAATTTAAGTTATTTTTAGAGAATGCATCAATAATAATCTAATAAAAAAATATTTTTTAAATATTTGATCCATCAAATGTTATTACTCGTTGTTAAATTAAGGTACTTTAAATTTAAACAATCAAACAATACAGGGCTAAGTTTCCTACATAGGACTATATCTTGAGACGATAGACAATTAGACATAGAGAATAGTTGTTAAATAAATAACTTGGGCGGCTACCTCAGCCACACATGCACATGTACTTGAGTAAGTTGCACATGTACTTGAGTAAGTTACATTCACTTATTAGGGTGTGTTTGAAACCTGTTGGAAGGGAAGAAGTACGTTTAAATTTCTTGAAAGTTTCAACTTTTGGTTTGACAAATTTTTTTCTCATGAACGCAGAAGTGATTCTGCTGCCAAAACCAGCGTTTACAAGAAGCAACTATTTTTAGCTTCTGCGTTTTCTTAACGGGCTTTTAGCCATAGATACTAACCTTTTATTTACTTCTTACCAACTTTATCCTTTGTATATGTTATTGTATTATTTATAAAATTCTTGTTATTTCTATTTATATGAGCTCTAATTTTCTATTATTTATTTTTTTTATTTTTTTTAACTATTTGTTTGACATTATACACTTTTATAATCGTGATTTTTGTGTATTATGTTTGTTATTATCTTTTTATAATATGATTTATTAATTCTATTAAGTAAAGTAAATTAAATAAAAAAATTAACTGTAAATAATAATAATAGTAAAAAATTATAACATACTAAAAAAAGAGTACTAAAAATACTAAAAATATATTATATAAAAAGATCATTAAGAACTTTTAGATTTGTTTCAATCACTATAAAGTAAATATTTAATTTTTTTTATTATTTTCAGTACTATCTTTTATAATTGTAATTCTCCTATACTATATTTTAGTGTAATTTTTTATAATATAGATTATGATTCCATTAAAAACGATAAATTAAATAAAAAATTAATCATATATAATAATAAAATCATAAACGTTGGATTTCAAATTAATATTAAGAATAAGAGTACGATGTAAAAAAATACTAAAGTAATATTTAATACTTAAAAAATGTAACATATTTGATTAAATATTCTTTTATATATATATATATATATATATAATTTTTATTTTTATTTAAAAAAATATTTTGTCTATTTTTATATGTTATTTTTATTTTAGTAAGTAAATATTAATTTTATTATAAAATTAACTAATAAAATCTATTTAAATATCTAAATTAAAACAATAGGATAATATAAAAAAAATCTAAGTTGATGTCCATTTTAGTAATTTTTTATCTAAAAGTGATTTTAAATGGTATAAGCTAAACAACATTTATTTTACTATAATCCATTTTGATACAAAAATTACCAAACATAAATCACTTTAATACAAACCTACTTTTGACCAAAATCAAATTTACAAAATCAATTTTATGCAAACTCCCGTTTGCAAACTGTAATCCAAACACACACTTATTCCTTCCACCTTACTAGTGCAATACTACAATGTAGAAAAAATTAACTGCGCTGTCAAAAATGTTGAATAATGTCATACTTTTGGAAAGTTATCATGTATACTGAAAATACTGGTGTTCTAATTGTTTTAACCGTTGATTTTAATTAATATATATTATATATATTTTTTATAATTCAAATCAATGGTTAAAATAATTAGAACACCAATATTCCTGGTATATCTGAAAATTTTCCCATACTTTTATCTTATGACATGCATTGCCCTTTTGTGTATTTTATGGGCTAAAGCTACTAATATCTTAATCACCACTCACCTAGATATCATTGCTATAGAAATACTAGAATAGACTCTGCTGCAACTTATGTAGATGTGTTACTGTGTTAGGGTTTCGTTTGAATAATGATAAGGAAATCAAATCAAATCAAATCAAAATACTAGAAGGCCTTAGGCCTATCCATCCTACTACATACAATGTTGCACGCAGACGTGTTTATTTTGTCAATGCATTTCATTATTACCTCTTGAAAAGCAACGCCTTCAATTTTTTGGGCTCAAAGTCGATCATGATGTTTCCAGTGGTCATGGCCGCCAAAATTTTATATCGGCCAATATCTTTTTATTTTTTCCTGAAAATATTGATACTGTTGATTAAATAATTAATAAAAGCAGTTATTCCAATCCCATGTTCATTTTGGTCCCATTTTTATTATTTTAAAATTATGAAAGGAGTTGACTATTCTAGTGCCAGAAGCCAAAGCCAGTTCCCAGAGAGAGACTCATGTCGACTAAATTGGGTTACTCTGGGTCCGTCAAGGTTCATGCTCTGTTTTCTGCTAAGTGGTAAAGAGCAAGTCCGGATTTATGTAATTCACTAATCTAGGCGTAATCTGCTGCTAAACTAATGCATTAAAAGTGTATTTATGTCAAAGGTTAAAGTAATTTTTACAGCAAAAGCAAAGTGAGGGCAGTAATTGTGTTGTCTATAATAGTAAACAGTTTCCTATATTTAAACCTTTGTCCCATCCTGTTATTAGTGGTATTTATTTTTTCCTTGTCAAGATACTATAGTCATAGTAATTGGAAAAGACAAAAACCATAGGGCCATGCCACTACTACTAAAGTATACCATTGAATAGAATATGCTGCACCCTATCCGGGGAGAATATGTATTGAGACTCTTAAAAGTATTTATAGTTTTTGGACACAGAATGCCTAATTGCCTTCTTTGCCGGTTCTTAATCACACAAGTTTTGGTAAGTATAGTAAACAAATATCCGCTATTGAAATATGCCTCGATTTTTGTTAAATCTTCCCAGAGATTTTATTTTTGTATATACATATATTCGTATATATACGAATGAACACCCAATTCTTATTTATTTTTTTGAAAAATAAGATAATTTTTGTAAAATATATATATATATATATATATATATATATATATATATTTTGGTCTCTAACAAAATTATTTTGGAACAATACAATTTTTTATGAAAAATTATATTAAATAATAATATAAATTAATTTTGTGTATATTTTATTTGTAATTTACGAAAATTAATTCCCACAAATTATTAATAAATTTATTTTAAAAAAATTTATTCACCAATGATGGTTAAATAGAGAAGGATCATTGTTAAAACTTAAAAGTAATATTATAAGGAAAAAATAATTATAATACAAAAATTTTTCAGAAAAAAAATAGTATTACACAAAAGATGGAAGAAAAAAATAGTAATATTGATAGGGACGGATTAGATATTTATTTTATATATACAATTTGTAGGAACCAATATTCTGAAAATCGGACCAATTGAATCGATCTAGTCATTAATTTATTGGTTCATTGATCCAATCGATTTAATTGTGGGTCAACTAGATAATAAATTTATTATAAATAAATACTTTAAAATATAATTATAGTCTAATATAAATGTTAAAATGTCATCCAAATTTAAGTGACCAATCAAATCAATGCTCACTCCGACAGTTGCTTATATAAACCTTAAAATAAACACATTAAAACACAAAGTAAAATTTGAACCCTTGATGCTTGTTTAAACGAACGAATCTAAATTGGTTTTTTTTTTTTGGTGAACAAATTGGTTATTTTAGAAATAGATATAATTTATAATAAAAATGACAAGAAACTTTTTTCAATAAAAAAACGGAAACAGTTGGTTGTTGGCCTAAAAGCTTGGCCCAAATACACAATAGAACAAACTAACATACTAATTCTCCCTCACCAAAAAATAAAAAAGAACCAACTCTCTACCCTTCCAAAAAAAAAAAAAAAAAGCTACTAACTCCTTATAACGGAAAAACAAAAGAGCACCAACTCAACCAGTCTATCTTTGGTTGCCTCTCACCTTCTAGAACACTTTTGAATTCCAACCACATACTTGATACTCCACGTTAATTCCTTACTTCCCAAATCACTGTCATTCTCTCGGAAGAAAAGAAAAAAAAAAAAAAACCTAATGCTTCATCCTCCATTCACTAGCATCTTCAAGTCTTCAACTTTGTAGTGGGCAAAACATTCAACTCCTTCTCTTTCCTTGGCTAGTTGGCTCACCTTTTGTTCTACTGACGTTCGTCATCACCATCGTCCTCACAACTCCGCCTATCCCTCAACTCGCGCTGCTATCCACCTTTGTGCTTGTCATCCTTCCTTTTGATTCTTGATCTGTTTTTTCTGGCCTCGCTTTCTCCATAGGCCCCTGTCTGGATCTACACCTCGCTTCTGGCTTTCACCATTTTTCGCCTTTCCTATGGTTAGTTGAAAAGGCGTCGTTTTGGGATTTTTCCGAAACTGACTGGTTTGGTTCGGTTCGACCGGCCAAATTCAGTGGTTTTCAAACCATTTTCTAGTGGCGGTTTTCTCCATCGAACCGGACCAATAATGACACGATTTCCGATTAAACCGGTTCGATCGGCCGGTCTAATCCAATTTCCAGAACCATGGTTAGAACTATTTTAACGTTCACACGGCAACTTCAGTGTGACTGTATTTTTGTCTTTTTATTTTTTTGGTGCATAGAGAAAGCTCACTGACAGAGCCCAAGAGGTTTGGGCCAGAGCTCAAAATGATATGAGTAATGTTCTGTAAAGAGATTGTCTCATGGGCCAGTAGCCTATACCTTTTCTGCATTATCCCGAGAATTCTGAATATAGGATCTGTAATATTGGGCTCATCCCAGGTTATAACAGACAAAAAAAAGAAAACTTTGCTACCCAACAAAATCCGTTTATGTTCAAAAGAAAAATAACTATATTGAATAGCAAATATTTAGTGTGTGTGAGTGAGTGAATGTGTAAGACAAAAAAAAAAAAAAAAAAAGGCAAATATTTTAGAGTCCCGCCACACATTTAAGCAACTTTAAATTCAAGTTTATTCAAGTCATTTAGTTTACGCTGCGGGACTTTATCTTCTTCTTTCTCGTTGTCCTGTCTTTTTCTTCTTCTCTTCTCTTTTTTTTCATCTTTTTTTTTTCATTATCGTCATCGTCACCACCACCATACCACCACATTCATCTCCCCTTGACGATTCTAGAACTATATGCATATCGGTACGTTGGTTTAAATTAATCACATACTCATAATATGTGGTCTTAAAGTTACCCAAATTGAATCTAAAACCGAAATATCTCATTTGATAAGATATTCAATCTCTTAGCAAATTCACGGATTGAGACACAAGAGCTTTTTTTAACTGAGGCGCGTATTTTTTCTCCATAGAATTGATAAACAAAAGAAAATTAAATGGGAATAAACAAACAAATTTAATATTATTTAAGAAATTGGTAAGAAATTCACGTCTTCATCGAGCCAAACCATCTTAATTGAGTATGGTAATAGAGAATTTCCGTAGCTTTGTAGTGTTCATAACCTTATCACTCGTATACGTAAATTAATTTTTTCAAAAATTTTAATTTATGAGCAAATAACTTAAAATTAAAAAGTAACAACTTAAGTAAATAATAATTTATGATTTAAAAGAGTAATCTGGAAATAAATTAAAATTTAAAAATAACAATCTAAACAAATAACTTAAAATTTGAAAAATAACTACCTAAGTAAAACGGATTCGACTCCTCTAAAGTTATATTGTCACTTCAGAGAAAAAGTACACCATTAATCACCCCTGGATTAAGATAGTGGGGCTCACAAATAATAAATGTTGCAAATTTAAAGGTGATTAAAGCATCACTTTATTACTTTACTAGCATTGTCACTTTAGAGGATCTTTTTCCAAGTAAAACAACCTAAATATTAAAAAATAACAACTTAAGTAAAACAACCTAAGCAAATAATTTAAAATTAAAAAGTAACAATCTAAGCAAATAATAATTTATAACTTATACATATAATTCTAAAAAATTCTAGTGCTGACACCTAAGCAAATAAATTCTCAAACTCAACGTATGAGCGCCATGTCAGCATATGAGCTCCCCATGTCAGTTTGACTGGAACAGCATCCTTGGAGTTATAGCCCAACCTGGCATCAAATGGATCTATGGACAACACTAGGCAAAACCCAAGAGCATCTCGGCACAATCACTTACCTTGGAGGCTCGCGTGTGGGCACAGATTATGTCCCACTACATCTTTCCGAGCACCCATGAGTCCACCTTCACTGCTGACATGGCTGTTCTCATCTGGTGCATTCTTACAGAGCAACCTCTCAATGTACCCCGACTCATCCGGCAGGCCATGGGACACGTGCAGATAGCGGGCAACCTGCCTTTCCCCGCATTGGTTACAGATTTGGTATCTGTAGCGGGAGTCTCCTATCGAGCTAGGGATAAGAAGGCCATGATCTCTAGGGATGATCAGTATGTCCCGAATGGAAGTATATCAGATCCCCAGTACCTTCTGCGAGCCGGTATGTAGGCCCATCCTTAGACACTCCTTCTTCTTCCACTCCACCATCATCCACACCTCTTGCACCATCCACCACTCAAATGTTCCTTCAGATCCTTCAGAGGTTAGACCAGCAAGACCGGCATGGAGCAAATAGAGCGCAGCAACAAGCGCCGATACACTTATCTGAAAGAGCTCATTGTCAGTACTCACCCACCTCCAAAAAAGAAAGATACCCCGGATTCCACTTCACATGCTAGCACGGAGAGTCATGACGAGCCAGACAGTGGAAGTGATGCTCCTAGCCCCACCTTGCTCCTTACTGATGGCACGGAGGACCGTGCCAAGCCTTAAGTATGGGGAGGTCAGTCCCTGACTTCTGGAGGTAATATCTTTCTCTCTCAACACCAAAATTTTATTTTACTTTTGTTAGATAGGATAGATTGCATGATAGTAGTTGCTTGTATGTATGTTCTGCTTGGTTGAAGTAATGACTTTCTTTTCAAGACACTATTTTATAGCATTTCACTAATTCAAATTAAAAATTTTGTGTTAAACTTATTTGAAGATTTTAATTTGGAACATGGTTAAGAGCTAAGAACACACAACCTGTGAGATTTTGAGCTTAATTATATGGTTACATTATTTAACCATGATTTTTATTCTTGTGTGTTTTTTTCTCTATAATTGTAATATTTGGTTTGTTCCATTCTATATGTCCATTATTTAGTGTATATTCATGCATGTATGTGATTGAGGCCATCATTTGATATTAGCTCACTTATCCTAAATAGCCTACCATTTCATCTGTTTTTGTCTGCCACTTTGAGCCTTTTTAACCCCGTTTTTGTTCTTATATTACCACATCACTAGCCTTAAGCAGAAAAACAATTAATTACCCTATTTGAATCTTTGGTTAGCTTAAGATAGAGATTGTGTGTCAACTAAGTGTGGGAAAAGGCGGAATCTCTGATTGATGAAAATGTGTATTATTTTTATTGACAAATATTGAGAATTTGGGTGATACTCATGTGAAATTAGAGAAATTATATGCATTGATATATCATGCTCTCAATTATATAAAAAAATAGGGGACAAAATTACCCCATTGTTAAGTTCAATAAAAATATCAATGCATATGAGATGGAATTCAAATTGATACATGAGTAAGTGAAATTTTGCAAAAGTGAGAATTTGGGTAGCTAAGCATGATTTTAGAATTATATAGAGTGTGTGTGTGTGTGTGTGTGTGTGTGTGTTAGGTGAGAACTTAGGATAGTCAAAGATTCAAATTATAGCTCACTTGGCCATACATGTATCCTCACCCTTACATTAGCCTCATTACAACCTTGAAAAGACCTCATAATGTTTGCATTTGTACACTAAATATTTGTTGATTGGTTAGACGAAGAACAAAGTTTTAGAAAGCATGACTAGAGGAGATTAGAGTGGATAAACCCTAGACACTTGAGTGATTAGAGTGCATATACACTTCCAGTGAGGGTTCAATGCTTAATTCTGTGTTACCGGCTTTCATGAGCTCTCTTGTCACAAGTTTACTTGTACCTTATTGTGTGATTTGAATTAGTGGAATATGATTTATGTTTGTCTTGGAGAACTTGTTTACTTTTAACCAAGTTAGTAGAATCATCTGAGCATATAGTTGCATTCATATACATAGGTTGCATTGCATGAGTCTTACTTTTCCCCCTTCATTCTTTTGGTTTCCTTGAGCTTAGCATGAGGATATGCTAATGTTTAACTGTGCGGAGATTGATAAACCACTATTTTATAATTTATCTTGTGCTAAATTAAGTGGTTTTTATCAGTTCTTCGCACACTTATTCATACAAACTGCATGGTTTTACAAATCCTTCCTAATTTTGCCCCATGATTGAAAACTTGCTTCCTAAATCTTTAAATTGTCAATTTGTAATTTCTCTTTATACCATTCGATGCCGTGATCTGTGTGTTAAGTGTTTTCAGGCTATATAGGGTAGGAATGGCGTAGAGGATGGAGAGGAAACTTGCAAAAGTGGAAGGAACACAAGAAGCTAAGGAGATGAGCAGTGAGGATCGACGCGCACGCATGCCTGACGCGTGCGCGTGTATTGGCGCATCATATAGCGATGCGTACGCGTGACTAATGCATACGCATGACAAGCGTAGAAGACCAGCGACGCGTATGCGTGACTGACGCGTATGTGTGACGTGCATCACGTACTGCAATTATAGAAGACGCTAGGGGCAATTTCTGGGCTGTTTTGGACCCAATTTTCGGCCCAAAAACACATATTAGAGCAAGGGGTAAGTAGAGACTCAGGAGACATTCCCACTCACTTAGTTTTTGAGTTTTAGTTTTGAATCTTAGAAAAAAAACACTACTTCTCCTAGGGATCTTAGATTTTAATTTTATGCTTTTGGATTGGATATTGAGAGAGCTACGTCTACCTTCGATTGAAGTCTTCATCGTTATAGTTTGCTTTTCTATTACTATACTCTTTTATTTTCCATTTAATTTGTTCGTGGTCATATATGGATATTGTTAATTTTGGGATTTATTAATGCAATGAACAATTTTTACATTTAATTCCATTTCTTGTTTGATTTCCTTCAATTAATTATCGGCTTCAAAATTTTCTTTTATTAATTTATTTTAATTACCATGTCTCATATTTATTCTTATTCCATGTTGTTGAAAAATGGCATTCATCTTATGATTTAAAACTCTCAACTTGGCTTGGGAGTTGATTAATTGGAACCTCTTGAGTTGGAAAACTCAAGTATAAATTTGTAATAGGGGATTGCTGGCTAACTCACTTTTCACTAACTCTAATCCTTCTCCAGGAAGGGATTAGGACTTGTGAATTAGAGTTAGTGTTACCCACTTGACCTTCCTTTGCAACTGCAAGAGAATAACTGAGTGAAAACAACAACCTTTTACTATTATACTTGGGAAAGTCAACAAGGATAGAAACTCCAATTAATCTTCTCTCAGCCAAGGCCTTTTAATTCAAATACATAACACATCTTGTTATCATTCATTGCTTTAATTTTTAGTTATTTATTTTTCCGTTCTCAAACTTCAAAAGTTTCTCAAAAAATTCCTTACCAATAAATTGCACCTTGTGTCAACGCTTTGGGAAACGACCTGGGAATTCTACTCCCAGTTATTTGTTCTTAATTGTGACATCTTTTAAATTGATAGTGGGGATTTCGTCGGTTAGGACTGTACTCACAACGCAGCTTTTGTTAAAATTTCTTAACCGGCATTTTTTTCACTCGTCAGAATGTATAAACACAGGAAGACAATCACAAACAATTTCACCGTATCAAGTAAAATGCAAATACACAACAAGGATGATGCATGTCTAGCCCTACTGCAGGTAATGAGCTCATCTTTTGGTTTCAACCTGCTCCCGACGTAACTCAGCAACCTTTGTCTGAGTTTGGTTTCCAGTGCCATAAC
The DNA here is from genome assembly GCF_003086295.3 of Arachis hypogaea. Lineage (NCBI taxonomy): Eukaryota > Viridiplantae > Streptophyta > Magnoliopsida > Fabales > Fabaceae > Arachis > Arachis hypogaea. The sequence goes on from NC_092048.1 coordinate 111,509,547, forward strand.
CTCTGTAAGCAACCTCTGTCTTATAGGTGTGACTCTCTTGAGCCGATGTATGCAAACATAACCTCTGTAAGCAACCTCGGTCTTACAGGTGAGGCTCTCTCTGACCAATGTATGTATCGATAACCTCTGTAAGTAACCTCTGTCTTACAGGTGCGACCATCCTCTGGATTGGCCGATGTATCTCTGAAAGCAAATCTCGGTGGACTCACTGACGATTGGTTTCTCTGTTAGTAAAGAATTTTACAGATAAATTCCCATTGTAAGTATAGTTTCTAAACCAACAAAGAATCCTTTCGTACAAAAAATATTGTTTGTCACTAAAGCAAACCCAATAAAATTTATAACCGAAGTATTTAAACCTCGGGTCATCTCTTAAGGAATTGCAGGGAGGTGTGTTTATTATTGGTTATGGAAAAAGTATCTTTTTGGGTTTTTTTTTTTAAATAAGAAGCAACAATAGTAAATGGCAATGGAAACAAACTAACTATAAAAACTCTTGGCAAGGTATGAGAACTGGAAATCCTATCCTAGTTATCCTTATCAGGTATGATTAGAATTGTTTATTGCTCCCACTTAGTTAACTTTTACTAAATAAAGGAAAGTCAACTGGACTAATCAATTTGATTCCTCAAGTCCTAGTCAACTCCTATGGAAAGACTAGCTTTAAAGGGATCCAAATCAATCAGCAAATTCTAATTTTCAATCAACAGCTGAGTTTGACAACTCAAGTGTCACCAATTACTCAACCAAAGCCAAAAGGGAAAAAATCCAAATTATTTATATCATAAATAGAAGAAAGCAATCATAAATCTGAAATACTTCAAATTGTATTAAATAAAGAAATCAAATCTAACATGGAGAGTTCATAAATCAAATTGGGAAAATAAACGGACTAAAGCCATAGAATAAATAAAAGTAGAAGAGAAATTAAATTAAATTAAAGGAACATTGAACCTGGAATGAAGAAGCAATCCTAAAATTAAGAGAAATCCTAAATCCTAAATCCTAAGAGAGAAGAGAGAGCCTCTCTCTCTCTAGAAACTACATCTAAAACCTAAACTTATGAATTATGAATGTTGTTTCCATGAATGGATGGATTTTCCCACTTTATAGCCTCTAATCTGTGTTTTCTGGGCTAAAAACTGGGTCAAAAACAGCCCAGAAATCGCCCCCAGCAATTTCTGAAACGTCCAGCACGCAGCACTGTCACGCGTGAGCGTCGTCCACGCGTGAGCGTGGATTGGATTTTTGCCAAGTCACGCGTGCACGTGATCCACGCGTGCGCGTCACCTATCTTCGGTGCAGCTATGACAAATTATATATCTTTGCGAAGCCCCAGATGTTATCTTTCCAACGCAACTAGAACCGCCTCATTTGGACCTCTGTAGCTCAAGTTATGGTCGTTTTAGTACCAAGAGGTCAGGCTGGACAGCTTTAGCAGTTCCTTCAATTTCTTGTATTCCTTCCACTTTTGTATGCTTCCTTTCCATCCTCTAAGTCATTCCTACCCTATAATCCCTGAAATCACTTAACGCACATATCACAGCATCGAATGGTAATAAGAGAGGATTAATATTAGCAAATATAAGGCCAAAGAAGCATGTTTTCAATCATAGCACAAAATCAGGAAGGAAAACGTAAAACATGCAAATTGTATGAATAAGTGTGAGAATAATGGATAAAATCCACTAGATTAAGCACAGGATAAACCCTAAAAATGGGATTTATCAACCTCCCCACACTTAAACATTAGCATGTCCTCATGCTAAGCTCAAGAGAAGCTATAAAAGTGAAGAGGAATGGTAGAATGTATGAAATGCAACCTATCTATGTGAATGCAGCTGACATGGCAGAAATTGGCGAGTTAAGAAATTATTAGAAGAGATACGTTGCAAGTACAGTTCTTAACCAACCAGAAATTCGCTTATCAATTTAGAAGGGTTGTCACAAAATTTAAATTAAAATACTGGGAGTATGAATCCCAGGTCGTCTCCCAACGAGTTGCAGAGAGATGTGCTATTTTATTAATAAGATATTTTCAAAAATGGTTTGAGTTGAATAACAGGAAATTAAATTGGAGAATTTATGTAATTTTAAATAAAAATCTTGACTGGGAGTAGATTAGTTGGAAGCCCTATTCTTGTTGGAGTACTCTCAAGATTAATTGATAATTGAGGGTTGTTCTGTTTAGTTATCCCTTACTAGGTAAAGGGAAAGTCAAGCAAGTTGGAAAGCTATTTCTATTCACAAATTCCAATCCGCTCAATTGAAAAGGATTGGTGTCAGTGACTAGAGGGCAATCCAACAATAAACCCAATTACAATTTTTCTTTTAAGCATTCCAACTCAAGGTCTTCCTTTCAATCAACTCCCATCCAATTTATGGAACTACTCGCTCATTGTAAATGTAGAATTCATAACATAGGAAAGGGAAATATATAAAGACATGATAAATAATAATCAAAGGGATCAATTAAAAATAAAAATAGTTCTTGTATTAATAAATTCTAAAAATAATCCAATAATATTTCTGAGTAAACAAAGGACATGGAAGAGTAAGAGACAGGTAAAGAAAACAAACGAGAATGACGAAGTCTTGCTGAGGTAATAACTCTTCTCAATATCCCAATGCGAAAAGCAATAAAAATAAAATCCTAAGAACTATGAATGTGTAGAGAGAAAACCTAGAGGAGGAGTAAAAACTAGATCTAAAACTGAGAATTGTCTGTAATGAATGTTCTCCTCCGTTTCTCCATGTTCCTTGGCTCTAGTCTGCTTTTCTGGGCCGAAAATTGGGTCAAAACAGGGCCCAAAATCGCTCCAGCGAATTCTGCAGATCGCACATGTCACGCAATCGCGTCATTCATGCGGACGCGTCATTCGGCGTTTTGCCTTGCCACGCGTGCGCGTCGTCCACGCCTCTGCGTCACTTGTGCAGTTCCAATCTACGCGGTCGCGTGAGCTATGCGTCCGTGTCACTGCGATTTCCTCTATGTCGCGCGGTCGCGTGAGCCATGTGTCCGCGTCACTTCTCGCTAGTCATCTCCTCAATTTCTTGTGTTCCTTCCATTTTTGCAAGCTTCCTTTCCAGTCTCCAAGTCATTCATGCCCTATAAAGCCTGAAACACTTAACACACAGATCACGGCATCTAATGGAATGAAGGAGAATTAAAATACATAATTAAAAGTCTTTAGGAAGCAAATATTCAATCATGTAATAATTTTAGGAAGGAAATATAAATGCATGCCAATCATATGAATAAGTGGGTAAAGAATTAATAAAACCATACAATTAAGCACAATATAAACCATAAAATAGTGGTTTATCAACCTCCCCACACTTAAACATTAGCATGTCCTCATGCTTAGTTGAAGGAGATAAAATAAATGAGTAGGAACATGTAAAACTCATGTAATGTAATGCAACCTATATATATGAATGCAACTATATGATTCTTGTCTACTTGATCAATAGTAAATAGGTTCTTCAAGACAATCACAAATCAAACTCCACTAATTCAATTCTTATACAGTAAGAACAGATAAAAATGCAAGAAGATAGCTCATGAAAGCAGGGAACATAGAATTTTAAGCATTGAACCCTCACTGATGATGTATGTACACTATAATCTCTCTAGTGTATAGGGCAATCACTCTATCCTTCTCTAATCATGCTTTCTAATTTTTTGGTTCTTCACCTAACCAATCAACAATAATTAATATATCAATGCAAACGTCATGAGGTCTTTTCAAGGTTGTAATGGGGCCAAGGTAAGGGTAAGGATACATATATGGCTAAGTAAGCTTATAAATCGAATCTTTAATTAACCCAACATATATATATTCTATATAACTTAAAATTCACACCTATCTACCCAAAATTTCTCTTTCACATTCCATACTCATGTATCAACTTTTTATTTTAATTTTATCATACATGCATTGATCTTTGAATTCTTAACTTAGCATTGAGGTAATTTTGTCCCCTTATTTATTTATTGAATATTTTTGGATTTTTTTTTCAACATAAACATAAAAAAAAAATAAACATAGCTAATCAATGCACATAGATTTTTTTTTATTCTTATAGTTTCACATGAGTAGGTACCCAAATTTTCATTATATCATCATGACACATTCCCTTATTATCTTTTGTTCCCATAATTTCCCATACTTAATTAACACACACAATTCTATCTTAAGCTAACCAAAGATTCAATTGGGGTATAAAATTGTTTTTCCGCTTAAGGCTAGTAATGTGGTAAAATACAGAACAAATAGGATTTAAAGGCTCAAAGTGGTTAACAAAGGTAATTGAAAAGGTAGGCTTAATTTGGATAAGTGAGTTTAAACAAGTAATGGCCTCAATCATATGCAAACATATAAATATATTAAACATTGGACATATAGGATGAAACAAAATGTAGATTACAATCATATAGAAGTAAACACATAAGAATAAAATAATTATGGTTAAATAATGTAACCATGCATTTGGGCTCAAATCTCACAGGTTGTGTGTTCTTTAGCCCAAAAATCATGTTCCAAATACAACTTCAAGCAAATTTCAACATAAAAGTTTTGATTAAAATTAGTGAAATTTTGTTCTAAAGATAGGGTCTTAGAAGAAACTTATTGTCTTTTCAATCAAGTAGAACATGCATGCAACTAATCTATTACTATGCAATTTATCCTATTCTACAAAAGAAAAACTAACTAAATATCCTAATATATTGGTGTTAGGGAAGAGAAATTACCTCCGGAAGTCAGGTACTAACCGACCTCCCCACACTTAAGGCTTTGCACCATCCTCGGTGCCATCTGTCAGGAACAAAGGTGGGCTGGTGGTAGTATCTCCACAGTCGGGACTGTCATGGCTCCCTGTGCTGGTAAAGGAAGTGGAGTCCGGGGTGTCTGAGTCCTTGAATTTTCCCATAATCAGCTCCTTAAGGTATGTGAATCGGCGCTTGTTACGGCGCTCTCTTAGTTTAGCTTTCTGTTCCTGCCGATCCAACTTTTCAAGTATCTGATGGAGCAGTTGGGTTGTTGTAGGTGCTTGTGGTGCGGAAGGAGGAATGTCCTCAGCCGGTTCGGTAGGCTGGCTAGTAGTGGCTGCTGGAAGTCTAATATATTTCCCGTTAGGGACGTACTGATCATCCTATGGAAGCATGGCTTTGGTGTCCCCAGCTCTGTAGGAGACTCCGGCTGCTGAGACAAGATCTGAGACCAAGGCGGGAAAAGGTAAGTTGCCCACAATCTGTACGTGTCCCATGGCATTCCGGATGTGTCTTGGTAGGTTCAGAGGCTGGTCTGTAAGGATGCACCATAGTAGAACGACCATGTCTGCAGTGAAGGAGGATTCGTGAGTGCTCGAAAAGACGTAATGGGACATGATCTGTGCCCATACGCGAGCCTATCCAAGGTAAGTGATGAAGCCGATATTCCCTTAGGACGGGAACGGTGGCATCCGTAGATCCATCCGCTGCCAGGTAGTGCGATAACTCTGAGAACGGCGTCCCAGTCAAATTGGTACATCTGGCGCTTGCGTGAGGCTTCTTGAAAGGCGTCCAATCCTTCTGGAGCAGGGGAAAGATCTAGAGCTTGTTGAATAGCCTCTTCTGTAATGGGAACTTACTTCTGACATACATAGACAGACTGCAGGGTTGGCAGGTGGAAATTAGAGTAGAACTCAACTACCCAAGAAAGATTAACCTGCCTTGGCTGTCTCTGGAGGAAACCCCATTGTCTTCGTTCAATTTGTGGATCAACAAAGGTAGCAATATTGGGCGGGAGGATAAGAAGGTATTTGTTGTTGTAGCTCCGTTCTGCCAGGATAGGGAACATCTGCTCACAGTAGCGATTGAGAAATCGCGCAGTGTCCTTTGCTGGGAAGGCTTTCTCTTTTTCATCAACCTTTATAATCCTCTTAATTCTTTTTGTTGAGGGCTTGACTGCAGTTGAAGAAGGCTCTGCCACTAATGCTCTTTTTGTTCCTCTTTTTGCTGGTGGTTTGGGAGTAGCTTTCTCTTTTCCTTTCTTGGTGGCCATCCTGAAAAGGAAAAAAGAAAGTAACATGAATTCAAAGGGACAGAGCAAGGAAGAGGATGGTATAAGTGATAATCAATGCACGGTAAAGAGGATGTCGTTAACTCATGGTCATGACTACATGTGAAAAGTTCACCAATGGAAATATAGAAAGTGCATTTGATGACAATTAAATGCAAGGTGTTTATTGGCATGCAGGCAAAGGCATGAGTAGCATAGATCAAACATTTAATTTGTTAAATATGTTATCACTCGTAACAAACAAACCATCACGTTTGTATTGACAATTAAATTAAATTAATAAAATAGTAAAGAGAATTTATGAAAAGCAAGCATTGAATAGTATAATAGAATAATGTAGAAAATGCATAATGCCATATGGGCTTTTTCACAAATACGTAGCATGCATGATGAATAAACTATTGAAAATAATAATTTGAACATGCAAGCAACCCTTTAAAAAGTAATATATAATTGCCAAACAATTTTGCAACAATCTACAAGCATATAATGAGAAATAATGACTCAATTAAAATTCTAACACCAATTAAAAGAAAAAAAGAAAGAAAAAGAAAATATGGATAATGAAAGTAAAAAGAAAAGAAAAGAAGAAAACATAAAAATAAGAAAGATAATGGAAAAGTAAGGAAGGAAGAAGAAAAGAAAAACCTTATTAATGGTGGTGAGAAAGTAGAAAGTGAGAAAGAAGGAAGAAGGAAGAAGAAAGAAATAAGGAAGGAAAAGAAAAAATAGGATTTGGGGAAAAGAAAGATAAGATATTTTGGCAATTTAGGGTAAGCTGTGCGGCGCAAGCGACGCGGACGCGTGGGTGACGCGTTCGCGCGAATTGTGCTTATTCGGATTGACGCGGTCGCGTCGGTCACGCGGTCGCGTGACACGTTTTATGATACTGGCGCGAGGGCAGCCTCGCGCTCGCACAAGTCTCTGTTCGAAATCTTATTTTGCCAAAATATAGGTGACGCGATCACGTGGGTGGTGCACGAAATTGTGATCTCAGGCAACGGCGCCAAAAACTCTGTGCGCACGTCTTAATAAATTGTTTTTTCATTCACAACTTCGATACAACTAACCAGCAAGTGCACTGGGTCGTCCAAGTAATAAACCTTACGTGAGTAAGGGTCGATCCCACGGAGATTGTTGGTATGAAGCAAGCTATGGTCACCTTGTAGATCTCAGTCAGGCGGATATAAAATAGTTATGGAGTTTTCGAAAATAAATAATAAAATAAGGATAGAAATACTTATGTAAATCATTGGTGAGAATTTTAGATAAGCGCATAGAGATGCTTTCGTTCCTCTGAACCTCTGCTTTCCTGCTGTCTTCATCCAATCAATCCTACTCCTTTCCATGGCTGGCTTTATGTAAGGACATCACTGTTGTCAATGGCTACTTTTTATCCTCTCTGGAAAATGGTCCGATGCGCTGTCACTGCATGGCTAATCGTCTGGAGGCATCACCCTTGTCAATGGCTGCATCCCATCCTCTTGTGAAAATGGTCCAAATGCTCTGTCACAGCACGGCTAATCATCTGAGGTTCTCGATCATGCTGGAATAGGATTCACCCTCCTTTTGCGTCTGTCACTACGCCCAGCAATCGCGAGTTTGAAGTTCGTCACAGTCATTCAATCCCAGAGTCCTACTCGGAATACCACAGACAAGGTTTAGACTTTCCGGACTCTCATGAATGCCGCCATCAATCTAGCTTATACCACGAAGATTCTGATTAAGAGATCCAAGAGATACTCATTCAATCTAAGGTAGAACGGAAGTGGTTGTCAGGCACGCGTTCATAGGGAATGATGATGATTGTCACGTTCATCACATTCATGTTGAAGTGCGAATGAATATCTTAGAAGCGGAATAAGTTGAGTTGAATAGAAAAATAGTAGTACTTTGCATTAATTCATGAGGAATAGCAGAACTCCACACCTTAATCTATGGAGTGTAGAAACTCTACCGTTGAAAATACATAAGTGAAAGGTCCAGGCATGGCCGAATGGCCAGCCCCCAAACGTGATCAATAGATCAAAATATAATCCAAAGATGTCAAATACAATAGTAAAAAGTCCTATTTATACTAAACTAGTTACTAGGGTTTACAGAAGTAAGTAATTGATGCATAAATCCACTTTCGGGGCCCACTTGGTGTGTGCTTGGGCTGAGCTTGAATGTTACACGTGCAGAGGCTCTTTCTGGAGTTGAACGCCAGGTTGTAACGTATTTCTGGCGTTCAACTCTGGTTTGTGACGTGTTTCTGGTGTTTAACTCCAGACAGCAGCGTAGAACTGGCGTTCAACGCCCTTTTACGTCATCTAAACTCGGTCAAAGTATAGACTATTATATATTTCTGGAAAGCCTTGGATGTCTACTTTCCAACGCAATTGGAAGCGCGCCATTTTAAGTTCTGTAGCTCCAGAAAATCCACTTTGGGTGCATGAAGGTCAGAATCCAACAGCATCAGCAGTCCTTTTTCAACCTCTGAATCTGATTTTTGCTCAAGTCCCTCAATTTCAGCTAGAAAATACCTGAAATCACAGAAAAACACACAAACTCATAGTAAAGTCCAGAAATGTGAATTTAACATAAAAACTAATGAAAACATCCCTAAAAGTAACCAGATTCTACTAAAAACATACTAAAAACAATGCCAAAAAGCGTATAAATTATCCGCTCATCACAACACCAAACTTAAATTGTTGCTTGTCCCCAAGCAACTGAAAATCAAATACGATAAAAAAAAGAGAATATACTATAAATTCCAAACTATCAATGAAACATAGCTCCAATTAAATGAGCGGGACTTGTAGCTTTTTGCCTCTTGAATAGTTTTGGCATCTCACTTTATCCATTGAAGTTCAGAATGATTGGCATCTATAGGAACTCAGAGTTCAGATAGTGTTATTGATTCTCCTAGTTCAGTATGATGATTCTTGAACACAGCTACTTTATGAGTCTTGGCCGTGGCCCTAAGCACTTTGTTTTCCAGTATTACCACCGGATACATAAATGCCACAGACACATAACTGGGTGAACCTTTTCAGATTGTGACTCAGCTTTGCTAAAGTCCCTAATTAGAGGTGTCCAGGGTTCTTAAGCACACTCTTTTTTTGCTTTGGACCTTGACTTTAACCGCTCAGTCTCAAGTTTTCACTTGACACCTACACGCCACAAGCACATGGTTAGGGACAGCTTGGTTTAGCCGCTTAGGCCAGGATTTTATTCCTTTAGGCCCTCCTATCCACTGATGCTCAAAGCCTTGGGATCCTTTTTATTACCCTTGCCTTTTGGTTTTAAGGGCTATTGGCTTTTTGCTCTTGCCTCTTGGTTTTAAGAGCTCTGGCTTTTTCTGCTTGCTTTTTCTCTTCTTTTTTTTTTCTATTTTTTCGCTATTTTTTTTTCTGCAAGCTTTGTTCTTTGCTGCTTTTTCTTGCTTCAAGAATCATTTTTATGATTTTTCAGATTATCAAATAACATGTCTCCTTGTCATCATTCTTTCAAGAGCCAACATATTTAACATTCTTAAACAACAACTTCAAAATACATATGCACTGTTCAAGCATTCATTCAGAAAACAAGAAGCATTGTCACCACATCAATATAATTAAACTAAGTTCAAGGATAAATTCGAAACTCATGTACTTCTTGTTCTTTTGAATTAAAACATTTTTCTTTTAAGAGAGGTGATGGATTCATAGGACATTCATAACTTTAAGACATAGTTAGTAACTACTAATGATCATGTAATAAGACACAAACATGGATAAGCACTTAACATAAGAGAACGAAAAATAGAGAATGTAAGAACAAGGAATGAGTCCACCTTAGTGATGGTGGCGTTTCCTTCTTGAGGAACCAATGATGTCCTTGAGCTCTTCTATGTCTCTTCCTTGTCTTTGTTGCTCCTCCCTCATTTCTTTTTGATCTTCTCTTATTTCATGAAGGATGATGGAGTGCTCTTGATGTTCCACCCTTAATTGTCCCATGTTGGAACTTAATTCTCCTAGGGAGGTGTTGATTTGCTCCCAATAGTTTTGTGGAGGAAAATGCATTTGAGGCATCTCCGGGATCTCCTGGTGATGAGCTTCATGTGTCTCTTGAGCTCCATGAATGGGCTCTCTTGCTTGCTCCATCCTTTTCTTAGTGATGGGCTTCTCTTCCTCAATGGGAATGTCTCCTTCTATGAAAGCTCTAACTGAGTAACATAGATGGCAAATAAGATGAGTAAAAGCTATCATTGCCCAAGGAGAGGGCTTTTCGGCTATTTTGTAGAGTTCAAGGGAGATGACATCATGAACTTCTACTTCCTCTCCAATCATGATGCTATGAATCATGATGGCCCGATCCACAGTAACTTCAGATCGGTTGCTAGTGGGGATGATGGAGCATTGGATAAACTCTAACCATCCTCTAGCTATAGGCTTGAGGTCCAGTCTTCTTAGTTGAACCGGCTTGCCTTTGGAGTCAATCTTTCATTGAGCTCCTTCCACACATATGTCCATGAGGACTTGGTCCAACCTTTGATTAAAGTTGACCCTTCTAGTGTAGGGGCGTGTATCTCCTTGCATCATAGGCAAGTTAAACGCCAACCTTACATTCTCCGGACTAAAATTTAAGTATTTCCCCCGAACCATTGTAATGTAGTTCTTTGGATTCGGGTTCTTACTTTGATCATGGTTCTTAGTGATCCATGCATTGGCATAGAACTCTTGAACCATTAGGATTCCGACTTGTTGGATGGGGTTTGTTAGAACTTCCCAACCTCTTCTTTGGATTTCATGTCGGATCTCCGGATACTCATTTTTCTTGAGTTTGAAAGGGACCTCGGGGATCATCTTCTTCTTGACCACAATATCATAGAAGTGGTCTTGATGAGCTTTGGAAATGAATCTTTCCATCTCCCATGACTCGGAGGTGGAAGCTTTTGTCTTCCCTTTCCCTTTTCTAAAGGATTCTCCGGTCTTGGGTGCCATCAATGGTAATGGAAAAATAAAAAGCTTATGCTTTTACCACACCAAACTTAGAATATTGCTCGCCCTCGAGCAAGAGAAGAAAGAATAGATGAAGAAGAAGAAGAAAATATGGAGGAGAGGAGGGAGAGGTGTATTCGGCCAAGAAGGGGAAGAGAGGGTTGTGTTGTGTGAAAATGAGGAAGAATGGAGGGCTATATATAGGGAAGGGAGGGGGGGTAAGGTTCGGCCATAAGGGTGGGTTTTGGGTGGGAAATTGATTTTGAATTTTGAAGGTAGGTGGGGTTTATGAGGTAGGTTTATGGGGAAGAGTGGATGGATGTGAGTGGTGAAGTGGTGATAGGAAAGAGAGATTGAGGTGATTGGTGAAGAGTTTTGGGGAAGAGTGTTTATGGGATTGTGTGAAAGAGGGGTGAGAAGAAGTGAGTAGAGGTAGGTGGGGATCCTGTGGGGTCCACAGATCCTGAGGTGTTCAAGGATTTACAACCTTGCATCAAATTAGGCATGCAAAATGCCCTTGCACACAACTCTGGGCGTTCAGCGCCAGATTGGTGCTTGTTCTGGGCGTTGAACGCCCATTTGTTGCCCATTTCTGGCGTTGAACGCCAGAACCATGCTTGTTCTGGGCGTTCAGTGCCAGCTCTTCTCCAGGGTGCAATTCTGGCGTTCAAACGCCCAGATGCTGCCCATTTTGGGCGTTCAGCGCCAGAACCATGCTCTGTTCTGGCGTTGAACGCCAGCCAGATGCTTCTTACTGGCGTTTAAATGCCAGTGAGATCTTCCTCCAGGGTGTGATTTTTCTTCTGCTATTTTTGTTTCCGTTCTCAATTTTTTTGATTTATTTTGTGACTCCACATGATCATGTACCTATAAAGACATATAACTAATAAAAATATAGTTAAATAAAAATTGGGTTGCCTCCCAACAAGCGCTTCTTTAATGTCAATAGCTTGACAGTGGGCTCTCATGGAGCCTCACAGATGTTCAGAGCATTGTTGAGACTCCCCAACACCAAACTTAGAGTTTGGATATGGGAGTTCAACACCAAACTTAGATTTTGGTTGTGGCCTCCCAACACCAAACTTAGAGTTTGACTGTGGGGGCTCTGGTTGACTCTGTTTTGAGATAAGCTTTTTATGCTTCCTCTCCATGTTTACAGAAGGATGACCTCGAGTTTTAAACACAAGGGAGTCCTCATTCAATTGAAGGACTAGTTCACCTCTGTCAACATCAATCACAGCTCTTGCTGTGGCTAGGAAGGGTCTTCCAAGGATGATGGATTCATTCTCATCCTTCCCAGTATCTAGGACTATGAAATCAGCAGGGATGTAAAGGCCTTCAACCTTTATTAACACGTCCTCTACTTGTCCATAAGCCTGTTTTCTTGAATTGTCTGCCATCTCTAATGAGATTTTAGTAGCTTGCACCCTAAAGATTCCCAGTTTCTCTATTACAGAGAGGGGCATGAGGTTTATCCCTGAACCAAGGTCACACAGAGCCTTTTCAAAGATCATGGTGCCTATGGTACAAGGTATTAGGAACTTTCCAGGATCCTGTTTCTTCTGAGGCAATGTCAGTTGATCCAGATCACTCAGTTCATTGGTGAACAGGGGAGGTTCATCTCCCCAAGTCTCAATACCAAATAATTTGGCATTCAGCTTCATGATTGCACCAAGGTACTAGGTAACTTGCTCTTCAGTAACATCCTCATTCTCTTCAGAAGAGGAATACTCATCAGAGCTCATGAATGGCATAAGGAGGTTTAATGGAATCTCTATGGTCTCTAAATGAGCCTCAGAGTCCTTTGGTTCCTCAGAGGAAAACTCCTTATTGATCACTGGACGTCCCAAGAGGTCTTCCTCACTGGGATTCACGTCCTCAACCTCCCTTACAGGTTCGGCCATGGTGGTAATGTCAATGGCCTTGCACTCTCCTTTTGGATTTTCTTCTGTATTACTTGGGAGAGTACTAGGAGGGATTTCAGTGATCCTTTTACTCAGCTGGCCCACTTGTGCTTCCAAATTTCTAATGTAGGACCTTGTTTCATTCATGAAACTTACAGTGGCCTTAGATAGATCAGAGACTAAGTTTGCTAAATTAGAGGTATTTTGTTCAAAGTTCTCTGTCTGTTGCTGAGTGGGTGATGGAAAAGGCTTGCTATTGCTAAACCTGTATCTTCCACCATTATTAAAGCCTTGTTGAGGCTTTTGTTGATCCTTCCATGAGAGATTTGGATGATTTCTCCATGATGGATTATAGGTGTTTCCATAAGGTTCACCTAAGTAATTTACCTCTGCTATTGCAGGGTTCTCAGGATCATAAGCTTCTTCTTCAAAAGATGCCTCTTGAGTACTGTTGGATGCAGCTTGCATTCCATTCAGACTCTGAGAAATCATATTGACTTGATGAGTCAATATTTTATTCTGAGCCAATATAGCATTCATAGTATCAATTTCAAGAACTCCCTTCTTCTGAGGCGTCCCATTACTCACAGGATTCCTCTCAGAAGTGTACATAAACTGGTTATTAGCAACCATGTCAATGAGTTCTTGAGCTTCTGCAGGCATTTTCTTTAGGTGAATGGATCCACCTGCAGAAGTATCCAATGACATCTTAGCTAATTCAGACAGACCATCATAGAATATATCCAGGATGGTCCATTCTGAAAGCATGTCAGAATGACACTTTTTGGTCAGTTGCTTGTATCTTTCCCAAGCTTCATAGAGGGATTCACCTTCTTTCTATCTGAAGGTTTGAACATCTACTCTAAGCTTGCTCAGATTTTGAGGAGGAAAGAACTTGGCTAAGAAAGCCATGACCAGCTTCTCCCAAGAGTTCAGGCTATCTTTGGGTTGAGAGTCCAACCACACTCTAGCTCTGTCTCTTACAGCAAAAGGAAAAAGCATGAGCCTGTAGACTTCAAGATCTACTCCATTAGTCTTAACAGTATCACAGATCTGCAAGAATTTAGTTAAGAACTGAAAAGGATCTTCAGATGGAAGTCCATGAAACTTGCAGTTCTGCTGCATCAGAGAAACTAGCTGAGGTTTCAGCTCAAAATTGTTTGCTCCAATGGTAGGGATGGAGATGCTTCTTCCATGTAAATTGGAATTTGGTGCAGTAAAGTCACCAAGCATCCTCCTTCCATTATTATTATTTTCGGCTGCCATGTCCTCTTCTTGATCGAAAATTTCTGAAAGGTGCTTGCTGGCTTGTTGTAATTTAGCTTCTTTTAGTTTCCTCTTCAGAGTCCTTTCAGGTTCTGGATCTGCTTTAACAAGAATGTTCTTGTCCTTGCTCCTGCTCATATGAAAAAGAGGGAACAGAAAAATAATAATAATAGGGATCCTTTTTGCCCAAGTATAGAGGTTCCCCTGTGTGAGTAGAAGAAGAAAAGAATGTAATGTAAAGAAGGGAAGAAGAGAAAATTCGAACACAGATGGAAGAGGGGGTTCGAATTTGGGTGAGATGAAGTGTTAGTAGATGAATAAATAAATAGAAGGAGATGAGCGAGAGAGAGAATTTTCGAAAATAATTTTTGAAAAAGAGTTAGTGATTTTCGAAAATAGTTTTTGAAAAAGGTTAGTAATTTTCGAAAATTAAAATTAAAAATGAAAATAATTAGTCAATTAAAAAAAGAAATTTTGAAAAAGAGGGAAAATATTTTTGAAATTTAGAGAGAGAGAGTTAGTTAGGTAGTTTTGAAAAAGATAAGAAACAAACAAAAAGTTAGTTAGTTAGTTGAAACAAATTTGAAAATCAATTTTGAAAAGATAAGAAGATAAGAAGTTAGAAAGGATATTTTAAAATCAAATTTTGAAAAAGATAAGATAAAGAGATATTTTTGAAAAGATATGATTGAAATTAGTTTTGAAAAAGATTTGATTTTTTTAAAATCACAATTAATGACTTGATTCACAAGAAATCACAAGATATGATTCTAGAACTTAAAGTTTGAATCTTTCTTAACAAGCAAGTAACAAACTTGAAATTTTTGAATCAAAACATTAATTGATGATGATATTTTCGAAAATTATGTGATAACATTAAGAAAAATATTTTTGAAAAATATTTTAAAAATTTTCGAAAATAAATAAGAAGAGTGAAAAAGATATGATTTTTGAAAAAGATTTTGAAAAAGATAAGATTTTCAAATTGAAAATTTGATTTGACTCATGAAAACAACTAGATTTTTTTTTTAAATCTTTGAAAAAGTCAAATCTAATTTTCGAAATTTTAAGAGAAGAAAAAGGAGAAGATATTTTTTTTATTTTTGAATTTTTATGATGAGAGAGAAAAACATGAAAATGATGCAATGCATGAAGATTTGGATCAAAACAATGAATGCATGCAAGAATGCTATGAATGTCAAGATGAACACCAAGAACACTATGAAGATCATGATGAACATCAAGAACATATTTTTAAAAATTTTTATATGCAAAGAAAACATGCATGACACCAAACTTAGAATCTTTAATGCTTAGGCACTAAGAATTCAAGAATGCATATGAAAAATACCATACAACACAAAACACGAAAACATTAAGATCAAACAAGAAGACTTACCAAGAACAACTTGAAGATCATGAAGAACACTATGAATGCATGAATTTTTCGAAAATTTTATGCAAACTTTAAAACATGCAATTGACACCAAACTTAAAAATTTACTCAAGACTCAAACAAGAAACATGAAATATTTTATTTTTTTTATTTTTATGATTTTATGAATTTTTTTGGATTTTTTGAAAATTATTTGAAAAAAAGAAAAATAAGGATTCCAAAATTTTTAATGAATTTCAGGAATCTTGCAATCTTAGTCTAAAGCTCCAATCTGAGGGTTAGACATGGCTTAATAGCCAGTCAAGCTTTAGAAGATATTTATACTTTCCATGTATAGAGCAACTAAGTGTGCGAGAATCAACAAGCTCTTGTGATGATAAGTTGAAACCCCAGTCCAAAAGATTAGACATGGCTTACAGCCAGCCAGGATTCAACAAATCATCATGAAATACTAGAATTCATTCTTAAAAATTCTGAAGAAAAATATATTTTTGAAAACATTTTTTTTTCGAAAAAAAAGGAGAAATTTTTGAAAGATTTTTGAAAAATTTTTGAAAATAAAACAAAAAGAGAGTTACCTAATCTGAGGAACAAGATGAACCGTCAGTTGTCCAAACTCAAACAATCCCCGGCAACGGCGCCAAAAACTTGGTGCACGAAATTGTGATCTCAGGCAACGGCGCCAAAAACTCTGTGCGCACGTCTTAATAAATTGTTTTTCATTCACAACTTCGATACAACTAACCAGCAAGTGCACTGGGTCGTCCAAGTAATAAACCTTACGTGAGTAAGGGTCGATCCCATGGAGATTGTTGGTATGAAGCAAGCTATGGTCACCTTGTAGATCTCAGTCAGGCGGATATAAAATAGTTATGGAGTTTTCGAAAATAAATAATAAAATAAGGATAGAAATACTTATGTAAATCATTGATGAAAATTTCAGATAAGCGCATAGAGATGCTTTCGTTCCTCTGAACCTCGCTTTCCTACTGTCTTCATCCAATCAATCCTACTCCTTTCCATGGCTGGCTTTATGTAAGGACATCACCGTTGTCAATGGCTACTTTTTATCCTCTCTGGAAAATGGTCCGATGCGTTGTCACTGCATGGCTAATCGTCTGGAGGTATCACCCTTGTCAATGGCTGCATCCCATCCTCTTGTGAAAATGGTCCAAATGCTTTGTCACAGCACGGCTAATCATCTGAGGTTCTCGATCATGCTGGAATAGGATTCACCCTTCTTTTGTGTCTGTCACTACACCCAGCAATTGCGAGTTTGAAGTTTGTCATAGTCATTCAATCCCAGAGTCCTACTCGGAATACCACAGACAAGGTTTAGACTTTCTGGACTCTCATGAATGCCGCCATCAATCTAGCTTATACCACGAAGATTCTGATTAAGAGATCCAAGAGATACTCATTCAATCTAAGGTAGAACGGAAGTGGTTGTCAGGCACGCGTTCATAGGGAATGATGATGATTGTCACGTTCATCACATTCATGTTGAAGTGCGAATGAATATCTTAGAAGCGGAATAAGTTGAGTTGAATAGAAAAACAGTAGTACTTTTCATTAATTCGTGAGGAACAGCAGAGCTCCACACCTTAATCTATGGAGTGTAGAAACTCTACCGTTGAAAATACATAAGTGAAAGGTCCAGGCATGGACGAATGCCCAGCCCCCAAACGTGATCAATAGATCAAAATATAATCCAAAGATGTCAAATACAATAGTAAAAAGTCCTATTTATACTAAACTAGTTACTAGGGTTTACAGAAGTAAGTAATTGATGCATAAATCCACTTCCAGGGCCCACTTGGTGTGTGCTTGGGCTGAGCTTGAATGTTACACGTGCAGAGGCTCTTTCTGGAGTTGAACGCCAGATTGTAACGTATTTCTGGCGTTCAACTCTGGTTTGTGACGTGTTTCTGGCGTTTAACTCCAGACAACAGCGTAGAATTGGCGTTCAATGCCCTTTTACGTCGTCTAAACTCGGTCAAAGTATGGACTATTATACATTGCTGGAAAGCCCTGGATGTCTACTTTCCAACGCAATTGGAAGCGCGCCATTTTGAGTTCTGTAGCTCCAGAAAATCCACTTTGAGTGCAGGGAGGTCAGAATCCAACAACATCAGCAGTCCTTCTTCAACCTCTGAATCTGATTTTTGCTCAAGTCCCTCAATTTCAGCCAGAAAATACCTGAAATCACAGAAAAACACACAAACTCATAGTAAAGTCCAGAAATGTGAATTTAACATAAAAACTAATGAAAACATCCCTAAAAGTAACCAGATTCTACTAAAAACATACTAAAAGCAATGCCAAAAAGCGTATAAATTATCCGCTCATCAGTGGGTCATGCGACCGCGTGAGTGGCCAATATTGGGATATGACGCGGACGCGTGGGGCACGCGTTCGCGTGGTAAGGGCTGTGCGTCTAGCGCTAGTCCAGCACCACTCCAGCATAACTTTCGGCTATGCACCCTTTTCACGTCGATTTTCAGGTCACGCGGACGCGTGGGGAACGCGGTCGCGTGGGGCGATTTGTGCCAAAGGCACGCCTCCAGCCACGCTCTTGCGTGAATTTCTGTTCGCTTTCTTATTCTTTCTGAGCCACCTGCGACGCGGACGCGTCATTGATGCGGTCGCGTCGCGTGAAAAATTTTTTTTTTAAATATAAAAATATGCAAATGCATATGCAAACTATATGTGTGAATAAAGAGAAGAGTTATGGAAAAATAAAACTACGAATAAAGAAAAGAACGATCATACCATGGTGGGTTGTCTCCCACCTAGCACTTTGCTTTAACGTCCGTAAGTTGGACGCTCCACTAGCTCAGTCTTCGGCTATGTGTGGATCTTCCAAGAGGAAGATCTTGAGCTCTTTGTTTTTCTTCAACTTCACGCCATGGTACAACTTTAAACGATGTCCATTAACTTTGATGAGTTCAGAGCTTGAAGGATGACTTAGGTGAAAAACTCCGTACGGCTAGACCTTCTCTACTTTTTATGGGCCTTCCCATCTTGATCTCAACTTGCCTGGCATGAGCCTCAGTCGAGATTTATAAAGGAGGACTAAGTCCCCAGGTTGGAACTCTCTCCTCTTGATGTGCTTATCATGTACAGCCTTCATCTTCTCCTTGTACAGCCTTGAGTTCTCATAAGCTTCCAGGCGAAGGCTTTCTAATTCTTGCAGTTGCAACTTCCTCTCAGCTCCGGCTGTTTCAAATCCCATATTGCATTCCTTTACTGCCCAAAAGGCTTTGTACTCTACTTCAACTGGGAGATGGCAAGCTTTTCCATAAACTAAGCGGAAAGGACTCATCCCAATGGGTGTCTTGTATGCTGTTCTGTATGCCCAAAGTGCATCTTGTAGCCTGGTGCTCCAGTCTCTCCTATGAGGTTTGACTATCTTCTGCAATATACGCTTTATCTCTCTGTTTGACACCTCGGCTTGTCCATTAGTCTGAGGATGGTAGGCTGTTGCAACTTTATGAATTATACCATGCTTCTTCAGTAAGCCTATTAGTTTTCTGTTACAAAAATGGGTGCCTTGATCGCTCACGATTGCTCGTGGGGATCCAAAGCGACAAATAATGTGGTTTCTAACAAAGGAAACAACAGTGTTAACATCATCAGTGCGGGTAGGAATTGCTTCCACCCATTTGGAAACGTAATCCACAGCTAACAATATATAAAAATGGCCATTAGAATTTGGAAATGGACCCATGAAGTCAATGCCCCAAACATCAAAAACTTCACAAAAAAGCATAATTTGTTGAGGCATCTCATCCTTCTTGGATATATTACCAAATTTTTGGCATGGAAAATAAGATTTACAAAATTCAGCAGCGTCTCTAAAAAGAGTAGGCCACCAGAATCCACAGTCTAAGATTTTTCTAGCTGTTCTTTGAGGGCCAAAGTGTCCTCCACTCTCAGATGAGTGGCAGGCCTCTAAAATAAACTAGAATTCTGATTGAGGCACACACCGTCTAATTACCTGGTCAGCACCACATCTCCATAAATATGGGTCATCCCATATATAATATTTAGACTCGCTTTTCAGCTTGTCTCTTTGATGCTTAGTAAAGTTTGGAGGAAAGGTGCGGCTAACTAGATAATTAGCTACAGGTGCATACCAAGGGACTACCTCAGATACTGCTTGCAGGTTATCAAATGGGAAATTATCAGCTATAGGAGTGGAGTCATGCTTAATGTGCTCAAGGCGACTCAAGTGGTCTGCCACTAGATTCTGGTTACCACTCCTATCCTTAATTTCTAAATTAAATTCTTGTAGTAGCAGTATCCAACGTATAAGCCTTGGTTTGGATTCCTTTTTAGCTAATAGATACTTTAGAGCTGCGTGGTCAGAGTACACTACTACTTTCGTACCAAGTAAATAGGCTCGGAATTTATCCAGAGCAAAAATAATAGCAAGAAGCTCTTTCTCAGTAGTAGTATAATTAGACTGAGCGGCATCTAAAGTTTTAGACGCATAAGCAATTACAAAGGGGTCCTTACCTTCAAGCTGAGCCAGTGCTACACCTACTGCATGGTTGGAGGCATCGCACATTATTTCAAATGGCTGGCTCCAGTCTGGTCTTTTCACAATTGGAGCTTGAGTCAGGGCGGTCTTCAGCTTATCAAACGCTTGTTTGCAATCCTCACTAAACTCGAACTCAATATCTTTCTGCAGTAGTCTGGATAAGGGGAGTGCTACCTTACTAAAGTCCTTAATGAATCTCCTGTAAAAACCTGCATGGCCAAGAAACGAACGGACTTTCCTCACAGAGGAGGGGTAAGATAAACTAGAAATAACATCCACCTTTGCTGGATCTACAGAAATTCCAGTATTAGACACAACATGTCCTAGTACAATCCCTTGTTTAACCATAAAGTGACATTTTTCAAAATTCAATACAAGGTTTGTACTGACACATTTATCTAACACTCTAGATAAACTATCCAAGCAAAGATTGAAGGAATCACCATATACACTAAAGTCATCCATAAAAACCTCCATACAGTCCTCAATAAGATAAGAGAAAAGACTCATCATGCACCTTTGAAAAGTAGCTGGTGCATTGCACAAGCCAAAGGGCATTCTCTTATAAGCATAAGTCCCAAAAGGATATGTAAAAGTGGTCTTTTTCTGATCTTCAGGAGCTATATGAATCTGGAAATATCCTGTGTAACCATCTAAGAAACAATAATGTGATTTACCTGACAGGCGATCCAGCATTTGATCAATGAATGGAAGAGGATAGTGATCCTTACGAGTGGCCTGGTTTAGGCGTCTGTAGTCAATGCAGACCCTCCAGGCATTCTGAACTCTGGTTGCCATGAGCTCTCCATGCTCATTCTTCACTGTAGTGACTCCAGACTTCTTGGGCACCACTTGTACTGGGCTTACCCATTCACTGTCTGAGATGGGGTAGATGATATCTGCCTCCAGTAGTCTGGTCACTTCCTTCTTGACAACCTCTAAGATAGTGGGGTTCAGTCTCCTCTGGGGTTGACGGACAGGCTTTGCTCCCTCTTCTAAGAATATTCTGTGCTCACAAACTCGAGGGTTGATGTCTACTATGTCTGCCAAACTCCAACCAATTGCCTTCTTGTGCCTCCTCAGCACACTAAGTAGCTGTTCTTCTTGTTGAGAAGTGAGTTCCCTTGCAATGATAAGTGGAAACTTCTGCTTGTCATCAAGGTAAGCATATTTGAGGTGTGGAGGGAGGGGTTTCAATTCTAACTTCTGCTCATGGTCAGGCTCTAGGTTGTTTGGAGCTGGTAACAATGGTAAAGCACTGCCATTGTCCTCAGAAAGTGTCCCCACACTCGGACCTTGTCCTATGTACTTCTCTTCAAATTCCTCCTGGTGAATTTCAGCCACGGTTTCATCTATGATGTCACACTGGAGGATAGAATGATCCTCCAGAGGATGCTTCATAGCTCTATTCAGATTGAAGATTACTACTCGGCCATCTATTTTAAAAGAGTATGTTCCTGAAAAAGCATCCAATTTGAACTTTGAGGTTTTCAGGAATGGTCTTTCGAGCAGGATTGATGATGGCTTCTCTGAGTCATTTCGGGGCATCTCCAGGATATAAAAATCAATGGGGAAGGTGAGCCCCTTAATGCACTAATACATCTTCAGCGATTCCAACCACTGTAATAATGCTTTTATCTGCTAACACAAAACGAGCTGCCGACCTTTTTAAGGGAGGGAGCCTCAAAGTATCATATATAGACAAAGGCATTATACTAACACATGCTCCTAAATCACACATGCGGTCAGAAAATATCACACCACCAATAATACAATTAACCATACATGGACCTGGATCACTACACTTTTCAGGTATACCTCCCATTAAAGCAGATATAGAACTACCTAAAGGAATAGTTTCTAATTCATTAATTTTGTCTTTATGTATACATAAATCTTTTAGAAACTTTGCGTACTTAGGTACCTACTGAATAACATCAAAAAGGAAAACAGTTACCTCAACCTTTTTGAATATCTCTACCATTTTGGGATCGGGTTCCAACTGCTTCTTGGCCTTCCTTGCAATTTGTGGAAATGGAATAGGAATGGCGTCCTTCATAGCTTCAGCGTCCTCTGGTGCTTCTTCCCGTGGTTGAACTTCTTCTTCATCAACCATGTCCTGTATGTCCTCTTCCTCTTCAACATCTTCTACTTCCACCACCTCTTCAGCTGAGGCGTGTTCTGGTGGGTTTGGCTCCTCCTGATTCCTCTCCTGCAGTGTGGTTCCGAACCTTAGGGTGATGGCATTGATGCCACCCTTTGGATTGGGTAATGGTTGAGAAGGGATTCCACTGGAGCTCAAAGGCTGGTTATTGGAGTTATTCATTGATCCAATCTGTGAGATAAGAGCCTTCAAGGTAGAGTTCAGACCATTTAGGGTAGAATTAAGGTTATTTTCCATGGCCTGTTGTCTCTGATCAATAGATTGTAGTAACTCATCATTAGAAGATGAAGAGGGGTAAGTGATCTGAGAGGTCTGCTGTTGGTTGTGCTGTGATCCTTGGGATTGCCTCAGGTGAGGTGTTCTGTAAGGCTGGTTCTGGTTCTGCTGCCTGTTGTTGTTATTATTCCACCTCTGATTTCTCTGATTGTCTCTGCCTCCTCTGTTATTGTTGTCCCTCCAATTCTGGTTAGAATTATCTCTCCAATTCTGGTTAGAATTGTCCTGCCATCCATGGCTATAACTGCCGCCTTGATTGTACCCTTGGTTGGGGCGGTCATAGAAGTTATGAGTGGCTGCCACGGTGTTATCTTCCTGCTGGAGCTGCGGACATTCATCAGTATAATGGCTATAATCAGTACAGATTCTGCAAACTCTCTGTGGGACTAACTGTTGGCTTTGCTATGGTGGAGAAGGTTGAGCTTGCTGAACTTGTTGTTGATTCAATTGCATCTGCTTCAGTTAGTTGGTCATTTCACAGATACTCTGAGTTAGAGCAGCAGTCTCTCTACTAGAGGATACTTCTGCAATAGCTTTTGAACGGCCTTGTTTCTGCCTGTGATTCCTTGTAGACTCAGCCAAGTCGCTGATTAATTGCCATGCCTCATCAGTGGTCTTGTACTTTTTCATAGACCCATTGCTAGAACTTTCCAATGTGGTCTTATCTTGAGGCCTCATGCCCTGTGTGACGTAGCCGAGCAACACTATCTTGTCAATCATATGGTGGGGGCATGCTTCCAGAAGATTGTTGAAGCGCTCCCAATATTCATAGAGAGTCTCGGATTCGTCCTGAACAATCATGGAAATGTCTTTCCTTAGTTTATTAGTAACTTCAGCTGGAAAAAAATTTTCCAAAAATTCTCTTCTAAGTATATCCCAGTCAGATACAGTTGCTGCGGGTTGAGTGTAGTACCACTCTCTCGCCTTTTCCTCAAGAGAGAATGGGAAGGCTTTTAACAAAATGGAAGTTTCATCTGCACCATCACGCCTGACAGTAGAACAGGCTGCTTGGAAGTCTCTAAGGTGCTTGATAGGCTCTTGAGCAGGTAAGCTGATGAGCGGATATTTTATACGCTTTTTGGGGTTAATTTCATATAGATTTTAATATGTTTTAGTTGGTTTATAGTTTATTTTCATTAGTTTCTAGGAAAATTCCACATTTCTGGACTTTACTATGAGTTTGTGTGTTTTTCTGTAATTTCAGGTATTTTCTGGCTGAAATTGAGGGAGCTGAGCAAAAATCTGATTCAGGCTGAAAAAGGACTACTGATGCTGTTGGATTCTGACCTCCCTGCACTCAAAATGAATTTTCCGGAGATACAGAACTCCAAATGGTGTGCTTCCAATTGCGTTGGAAAGTAGACATCCAGGGCTTTCCATCAATATATAATAATCCATACTTTGCTCAATGATAGATGGCGTAAACTGGTGTTCAACGCCAGCTCTCTGCCCAATTCTGGCGTCCAGCGCCAGAAACAAGTTGCAAGTTGGAGTTCAACGCCAGAAAAGGATCCAAAGCTGGCGTTGAATGCCCAAAACAGCCCTATGCACGTGAGAAGCTTTAGTCTCAGTCCCAGCACACACCAAGTGGGCCCCAGAAGTGGATTTCTGCACTATCTATCATAGTTTACTCATTTTCTGTAAACCTAGGTTACTAGTTGAGTATTTAAACAACTTTTAGAGACTTATTTTGTATCTCATGACATTTTAGATCTGAACTTTGTACTCTTTGACGGCATGAGTCTCTAAACTCCATTGTTGGGGGTGAGGAGCTCTGCTGTGTCTCGATGAATTAATGCAAGTATTTCTGTTTTCCATTCAAACATGCGTGTTCCTATCTAAGATATCCATTCGCGCCTAAATATGGAGAAGGTGATGATCAGTGACACTCATCACCTTCCTCAATCCATGAACGTGTGTCTAACAATCACTTCCGTTCTACATCAGATTGAATGAATATCTCTTAGATTCCCTAATCAGAATCTCCGTGGTATAAGCTAGATTGATGGCGGCATTCATGAGAATCCGGAAAGTCTAAACCTTGTCTGTGGTATTCCGAGTAGGATTCTAGGATTGGATGGCTGTGACGAACTTCAAACTCGCGAGTGCTGGGCGTAGTGACAGACGCAAAAGGATAGTAAATCCTATTCCGGTACGATTGAGAACCTGCAGATGATTAGCCGTGCGGTGACAGCGCATTTGGACCCTTTTCACTGGAAGGATGGATGGTAGCCATTGACAACGGTGATCCACCTACACACAGCTTGCCATAGGAGGACGTGCGTGCGTGAATCAGAAAACAGAGGAAAGCAGAATTTCAGAAGACAAAGCATCTCCAAAACTCCAACACATTCTCCATCATTGCATACAAGTATAATTTGTGTTCTGCCCTTTTATTCCTTGCAATCAAATTTGATAAGTGAATTATTTTATTGTTTTCCTGACTAAGAGTTACAAGATAACCATAGATTGCTTCAAGTCAACAATCTCCGTGGGATCGACCCTTACTCACGTAAGGTATTACTTGGACGACCCAGTGCACTTGCTGGTTAGTTGTGCGGAATTACATTGTGAAGTAATTTTCGTGCACCAAGTTATTGGCGCCGTTGCCGGGGATTGTTCGTGTTTGAACAACTGACGATTTATTTTGTTGTTTAGATTAGGAAAATTTTTCTTTTTGGTTTAGAGTCTCTTATTATTGTTCTTGGTTAAAAATATCCTTCTTCAAAACAAGTGTTACATTTATTGCCCAATTGGCTAGAGTGTTGGTTTATGTTCTTGATGATTGGGCACCAGTTTTATTAAAAATCTTTTTCAAAAATAATTTTCCCTTGATTAAATCTTGTGCCAAACTTTAAGTTTGGTGTTTTCTTGTTGATTTTTCTGTGTTTTTCGAAAATTTTAGTTTGGTTTTCTAAAAATTTTAAGTTTGGTGTTCTTCCTTCATGTTCTTGTGTTCTTGTGAGTCTTCAAAGTGTTCTTGAGTTTTCCTTGTATCTTGATCTTAAAATTTTTAAGTTTGGTGTTCCTTGGTGTTTTCCCTCCAAAATTTTCAAAAACAAGGGCACTAGATCTAAAAAATTTTTAAATCTTGTGCTATCTTATTGTTTTTCTCTCTCCTCTTTAAATTCAAAAATATCTTTTCTCTCTATTTTAAAGCAAATTTTCGAAACTTACCTTTAAAATTCAAATTTTTTTATTTTTTCAAACCTTTTTCAAAAATCATCATATCCTTTTCAAAACTTCCTAACCACTTTCTCTCTCCTCATTTTTTCGAAAATTTTCAACCATTTTTGTTTATTTTATTTTAATTTATTTCATTTTTGAAATAAATAAATAAATAAATAAATAAAAATAAATTTTTTATTTAACATCATCTCCCTTTCTCCATCATGGAGCTAAGTGGCAATGAACAGTCCAGGAGGACTCTGGGGTCATATGCTAACCCCTCTACTGCTTCATATGGGAGTAGTATCTGCATACCCTCCATTGGAGTCAGTAGCTTTGAGTTGAATCCTCAGCTCATTATCATGGTGCAGCAAAGTTGCCAGTATTTCGGTCTTCCACAGGAAGAACCTACAGAGTTTCTGGCACAATTTTTACAAATTGCTGACACAGTACATGATAAGGAAATAGATCAGGATGTCTACAGACTATTACTATTTCCGTTTGCTGTAAAAGATCAAGCTAAGAGGTGGTTAAATAACCAACCTAAGGCCAGCATAAGGACATGGAAACAGCTGACAGAAAAATTTCTGAATCAATACTTTCCCCCAAAACGGATGACACAGCTAAGGCTAGACATCTAAGGCTTTAAACAAAGAGATAATGAATCTCTTTATGATGCCTGGGAGAGATACAGAGAGATGCTACGAAAATGCCCCTCTGAAATGTTTTCAGAGTGGGTTTATTTAGACATCTTCTATTATGGGCTTGCAGAAGGAGCTCAGATGTCTCTAGATTACTCAGCTGGTGGATCTATCCACATGAGAAAGAAAATTGAAGAGGCTCAAGAGCTCATTGATACAGTTGCCAGGAATCAGCATCTGTACCTAAGTAGTGACCCTTCCATGAAAGAAGAGGTTAAAACAGTAACTGCTGAACTCAGTCCTGTAAAACAAGCTGCTGAATTCAATCAGCAATTGGACTTTCTAACAAAGCAGTTAGCCGAATTCAAGGATAAACTACAAGAAACAAGGATGGCTAATATAAATATGGAAGAACAATTGAAGCAAACAAAGCAGCAGCTGTCAAGACAATTAACAGAAGAATGCCAAGCAATTCAATTAAGAAGTGGAAAAACATTAAATATCCCACCTCAAGGCAACAAAGAGTTAAGGAATGAGCAAACCACCCAAAATTTACCTGAGGACAGTAAGAGCCCAGGGAAAAGTAATTCTGGCGTTAAAACGCCAGAAATCTGGTGGAAGGCTGGCGCTGAACGCCCAGATCATGCCCAAGACTGGCGTTCAACGCCAGTAACAAGCAAGGACTGGCGTTCAACGCCAGAAACAAGCAAGGATCTGGCGTTGAACGCCCAAAATGGGCACAGTTCTGGCGTTCAGACACCAGGAACAGACAAGGAGTTGGCATCTCACATCACTCCAGCTTCTAACTCTGGCATTCAATTGCCAGTGAGGGATCAGACATACACAAGTGCTGATGAAAACCCCTCTAAAAAGGCTTCTTCAACCACTTCTGTAGGCAATAAACCTACAGCAACTAAGGTTGAGGAATATAAAGCCAAGATACCTTATCCTCAAAAACTCTGGAAAGAGGAACAGGATAAGCAATTTGCTCGCTTTGCAGATTATCTCAGGACTCTTGAAATAAAGATTCCATTTGCAGAGGCACTTGAGCAAATACCTTCTTATGCCAAGTTCATGAAAGAGATCTTGAGTCATAAAAAGGATTGGAGAGAAACAGAAAGAGTTCTCCTCACTGAAGAATGCAGTGCAGTCATTCTAAAAAGCTTTCCTGAAAAGCTTAAAGACCCTGGGAGTTTTCTGATACCATGCATATTAGAAGGTAATTGCACCAAGACAGCTTTGTGCGATCTTGGGGCAAGCATCAACCTAATACCTGCATCCACTATCAGAAAGCTTGGCTTAACTGAAGAAGTTAAACCAACCCGGATATGTCTCCAACTTGCTGATGGCTCCATTAAATACCCATTAGGTGTGATTGAAGACATGATTGTCAGAGTTGGGCCATTTGCCTTTCCCACTGACTTTGTAGTGTTGGAAATGGAGGAGCACAAGAGTGCTACTCTCATTCTAGGAAGACCCTTCCTAGCAACTGGACGAACCCTCATTGATGTCCAACAAGGGAAAATAACCCTAAGAGTCAATGATGATGAGTTTAAGCTGAATGCTATCAAAGCCATGCAGCATCCAGACACATCAAAAGACTGCATGAAAGTTGATCTTATTGACTCTTTGGTAGAAGAGATCAACATGACTGAGAGTCTCGAATCAGAGTTGGAAGACATCTTTAAAGATGTTCAGCCTGATTTGGAGGATTCAGAGGAGATGAAAGAGCCTCTGAAATTTCCTCTGGAAGAGGAAAAACCTCCTAAACCCGAGCTCAAACCATTACCACCATCCCTGAAATATGTATTTCTGGGAGAAGATGACACTTTTCCAGTGATCATAAGCTCTGCTTTAAATCCACAGGAAGAGGAAGCACTTATTCAAGTGCTAAGGACACACAAGACAGCTCTTGGGTGGTCCATAGGTGACCTTAAGGGCATAAGCCCAGCTAGATGCATGCACAAAATCTTATTGGAGGATAATGCTAAACCAGTGGTTCAACCACAGAGGCGGCTAAATCCAGCCATGAAGGAAGTGGTGCAGAAAGAGGTCACCAAATTACTAGAGGCTGGGATTATTTATCCTATTTCTGATAGCCCCTGGGTGAGCCCTGTCCAAGTCGTCCCAAAAAAGGGAGGCATGACAGTGATTCATAATGCAAAAAATGAACTGGTTCCTACAAGAATAGTTACAGGGTGGCGCATGTGTATTGACTACAGAAGGCTCAATACAGCCACCAGAAAGGATCATTTTCCTTTACCATTTATAGACCAGATGCTAGAAAGACTGGCAGGTCATGATTATTACTGCTTTCTGGATGGCTACTCAGGCTATAACCAGATTGCAGTAGATCCCCAGGATCAAGAGAAAACAGCATTCACATGTCCATCTGGAGTGTTTGCTTATAGAAGGATGCCATTTGGGCTGTGTAATGCTCCTACAACCTTCCAGAGATGCATGCTCTCTATTTTTTCTGATATGGTGGAAAAATTTCTGGAAGTCTTCATGGATGACTTCTCAGTATATGGAGACTCATTCAGCTCCTGTCTTGATCACCTGAAACTTGTTCTGAAGAGATGCCAAGAGACCAACCTAGTTTTAAACTGGGAAAAATGTCACTTCATGGTGACTGAAGGGATTGTCCTTGGGCATAAAATCTCAAACAAGGGGATAGAGGTGGATCAAGCAAAAATAGAGGTAATTGAAAAATTACCACCACCTGCCAATGTTAAGGCAATCAGAAGCTTTCTGGGGCATGCAGGATTCTATAGGAGGTTTATAAAGGATTTTTCAAAAATCGCAAAACCTCTAAGCAATCTGCTAGCTGCTGACACACCATTTGTGTTTGACACAGAGTGTCTGCAGGCGTTTGAAACGTTGAAAGCTAAGCTGGTCACAGCACCAGTTATTTCTGCACCAGACTGGACATTACCATTTGAGCTAATGTGTGATGCCAGTGATCATGCCATTGGTGCAGTATTGGGACAGAGGCATGACAAGCTTCTGCACGTCATTTATTATGCTAGTCGCGTTTTAAATGATGCCCAGAAAAATTACACAACCACAGAAAAAGAATTACTTGTAGTGGTTTATGCCATTGACAAGTTCAGATCATACTTAGTAGGATCAAAAGTGATTGTGTATACTGACCATGCTGCTCTTAAATATCTACTCACAAAGCAGGATTCAAAACCCAGGCTCATCAGATGGGTGTTGCTTCTGCAAGAGTTTGATATAGAAATAAGAGACAGAAAAGGGACAGAGAACTAAGTGGCTGATCATCTGTCCCGGATAGAGCCAGTAGAAGGGACGTCCCTCCCCTTTCTTGAGATCTCTGAGACTTTTCCGGATGAGCATTTATTTGCCATTCAGGAAACACCATGGTTTGCCGATATTGCAAACTATAAAGCTGCAAGGTTCATACCCAAAGAGTACAACAGGCAACAAAAGAAAAAATTAATTACTGATGCAAAGTACTACTTGTGGGATGAACCTTATCTCTTTAAGAGATGTGCAGACGGAATAATCCGTAGGTGTGTTCCTAGAGAAGAAGCACAAAGGATCCTATGGCATTGCCATGGATCTCAATATGGAGGCCATTTCGGAGGTGAGCGAACAGCCACCAAGGTCCTCCAATGTGGCTTCTATTGGCCCATACTCTATAAAGATTTCCGAGAGTTTGTACGTAACTGTGACAGTTGCCAAAGAGCTGGTAATCTGCCTCATGGTTACGCCATGCCTCAACAAGGAATCTTGGAGATTGAGTTGTTTGACGTATGGGGAATTGACTTCATGGGACCTTTTCCACCATCATTCTCAAACACTTATATTCTGGTGGCAGTTGACTATGTATCAAAATGGGTTGAGGCCATTGCCACACCCACCAATGATACTAAAACAGTGCTGAAATTCCTCCAGAAATATATCTTCAGCAGGTTTGGGGTCCCCAGAGTACTAATCAGTGATGGGGGCACTCACTTCTGCAACAAACAGCTTTACTCTGCCATGGTCCGGTATGGGATTCAGCACAAGGTGGCGACTCCATATCATCCACAGAATAATGGACAAGCTGAAGTCTCTAACAGAGAGCTAAAAAGAATCCTAGAACGGACCGTAAATACCCGTAGAAAGGATTGGGCAAGAAGCTTGGATGATACTCTGTGGGCATACAGAACAGCATTCAAGACTCCTATAGGGACCTCTCCATACCAACTGGTCTATGGTAAGGCATGTCACCTGCCCGTGGAACTGGAACATAAAGCCTACTGGGCAACCAGATTCCTGAACTTTGATGCCAGATTAGCTGGAGAAAAAAGATTGCTCCAGCTAAATGAGCTAGAGGAATTCAGATTCACTGCTTTCGAAAATGCCAAGCTTTATAAAGAAAAATAAAAAAAGTGGCATGACAGAAAGCTGTCATCTAGAATCTTTGAACCAGGACAAAAGGTTCTGTTGTTCAACTCTAGGCTCAGGCTATTCCCCGGGAAACTGAAGTCCCGGTGGAGGGGACCATATGTGATTACAAGTGTATCACCATATGGTTATGTGGAGCTTCAAGATATTGATTCTGATAAGAAATTTATTGTCAATGGACAGAGAATAAAGCACTATCTTGAAGGCAATGTTGAGCAAGAGTGCTCAAGGCTGAAGCTAGACTAAAAGCTCAGCAAGGTCCAGCTAAAGACAATAAAGAAGCGTTTGCTAGGAGGCAACCCAGCCAAGGGGCATCAATCCTCTAAGCATTTTGCCCTATTTTTATTTTTATTTTTTTATATAAAGTTCACTGATCTTAAGGTAAAGAGTCAATTGTATAAGTTCACAGGGTTACAGAAGGATTCTGCACACAAAACAGAGAAAAAGAGCTCACTGGCATGAAAACGCCAGTAAAAGTCTATTTTAGGCATCCAACGCCCAACAGAAGCATCCACTGGGCGTTTAACGCCAGATTTACAGCATTTTGGGCGTTCAGAAAAACGCCCAGTAACAAAGGACTTCCTGGCGTTCAACGCCAGAAAGAAGTAGCAGCTGGGCGTTGAACGCCCAGGAGAGGCAGCATTTGGGCGTTGAACGCCCAAAACAAGCAGCGTTTGGGCGTTCAAACGCCAGGATGGTGGGGAGGAGGTAAATTCAATTTTCTTCATATTCTTCATTTTAATCTTAATTTTCATGCTTCAATTCATGATTTCCTGCATAAACATATTAAGAACCCTGATTTCTAAAATCCCTAATTTCTAAAAATCCTACCTTAAAAATATCAAATGTATCTTAATCCATAAGCACAAACCCTCTTTTTCAATTCAATTCAACTCTTTTTCAAAATTTTCAAAACAAATCTATCTTTACAACTAATATCTTTTTCAAATCTCCACATTATCTTTTTCAAAATTTAGATTTATCTTTTTCAAAAATTTTCATATCTTTTCAATTTTAAACTATATCCTCTCTTATCATATCTTCTATCTTATCTTTTCCAAATCAATCTTTTTTTATCATATCTTTTCAAAATTTTCAAACCCACCCCCTCCCTTTAAATATGGGTTCGGCCTCCCCCCCCTCCATCAACAATTGCACCTAGCTCTCCTTCTATCCCTCTCCTTTCTTCTCTTTTGCTTGAGGACAAGCAAACCTCTAAGTTTGGTGTGTTTATCCATGATCACTAAGATCATGGCTCCTAAGGGAAAACAACCCACTTCAAGAGGCAAGAAAGAGAGCGTTCCAAAACCACTTTGGAATCAAGGGAAGTTCTTATCTAAAGAACATTTAGACCATTATTACAAAATAATGGGTCTAAGATCAGTGATCCCGGAAGTTAGATTCGATCTGAAAGAAGACGAATATCCGAAGATCCAGGAGCAAATTCGAATCAGGAACTGGGAGGTCCTAGCTAATCCTGAGACGAAAGTGGGAAGGAATATGGTCCAGGAGTTCTATGCTAATATGTGGTAGATAGACAAGCAAAAACTATTTGGAACTGCTTTCTATGAATATCGGACCGTGGTCAGAGGAAAGATTGTTCATACCATCCTTGACAAGATCAGAGAGATCTTAAAGCTACCTCAGCTGAAAGATGATCCAGACTCTTTCAACAGGAGAATGATGAGAACAGACAAGGGCCTGGATAAGATTCTAGAGGATATATGTATCCCTGGAGCAAGGTGGACAACTAGCACAAAGGGTGTCCCAAATCAACTCAAAAGGGAAGATCTCAAACCAGTCGCCAGAGGATGGCTGGACTTCATTGGGCATTCTCTGCTGCCCACTAGCAACCGATCTGAAGTCACTGTTTAAAGAGCAGTGATGATCCATTACATCATGATGGGAAAAGAAGTGGAAGTTCATCAACTAATTTCAACTGAATTCTACAAAATTGCTAATAAAAATTCTAAAGAGGCCAGGTTGGCTTACCCAAGCTTGATTTCTCTGCTCTGCAAGGACGCTGGAGTAATGATGGGAATAACTGAGTATATCTCAATTGAGAAACCAATCACCAAAGCATCAATGGAAAAACAACAAGCACAGGATGACCCCATCAAGAAGAAAACACAGGAATTCCTCCCAGAAATCCCTCAATCTGAATATTGGGAGTATCTTGAAACATCAGTTACCAAGATGCAGGAAGCTATGGAACAAATAATAAAGGAACAGAAGGAACAAAGTCAAATTCTTTGCTATTTGATTAAAGAACAAGAGGAGCAAGGGCGTGACTTGAGGGAATTGAAGCGCCAGAAGTTATCCCTTGAAGGACCAAGCACCCCATAGATCCGAGGAACATCCACTTCCCAGAACAAAGGTTGTTAAATTCTAATTTCTGCTTTAACTCTGTGATAGTTGTCGTTATAGGAGTTTACCTTAGGAGTCATATAGTAGTAATTAGTGTCTATTTTGATTTTACCTCCAATTAAGTTATAGTCTATTTTTCTCATCATCAGCAAACATGAATAAAATAGTAGATCTTTTGAATAAGAGGCAATAAAATTCGAGTTTTTAATAAGAAAAATTCTAATTAGTAACATGTGGTGGCAATGCTTTCTGTCTTCTGAATGAATACTTGAACAGTGCATATGTCTTTTGAATTTGTTGTTTAAGACTGTTAAATATGTTGGCTCTTGAAAGAATGATGAACATGAGACATGTTATTGATAATCTGAAAAGTCATAAAAATGATTCTTGAAGCAAGAAAAAGCAGCAAAGAACAAAGCTTGCATTCAAAAAAAAAAAAAAAGAGAAAGCAAGCAGAAAAAGCCAATAGCCCTTAAAACCAAAAGGCAAGGGTAATAAAAAGGATCCCAAGGCTTTGAGCATCAGTGAATAGGAGGGCCTAAAGGAATAAAATCCTGGCCTAAGCGGCTAAACCAAGCTGTCCCTATCCATGTGCTTGTGGCGTGAAGGTGTCAAGTGAAAACTTGAGACTGAGCGGTTAAAGTCAAGGTCCAAAGCAAAAAAAAAGAGTGTGCTTAAGAACCCTAGACACCTCTAATTGGGGAATTTAGCAAAGCTGAGTCACAATCTAAAAGGATTCACCCAATTATGTGTCTGTGGCATTTATGTATCCGGTGGTAATACTGGAAAACAAAGTGCTTAGGGCCACGGCCAAGACTCATAAAGTAGTTGTGTTCAAGAATCATCATACTGAAATAGGAGAATCAATAACACTATCTGAATTCTAAGTTCCTATAGATGCCAATCACTCTGAGCTTCAATGGATAAAGTGAGATGCCAAAACTGTTCGGAAGCAAAAAGCTACTAGTCCCGCTCATCTAATTAGAATCTGAGCTTCACTCAAAAACTCTGAGATATTATTGCTTCTTGACTTATTAGTCTTCTATTTTATTTGTCTAGTTGCTTGAGGACAAGCAACAGTTCAAGTTTGGTGTTGTGATGAGCGGATATTTTATACGCTTTTTGGGGTTAATTTCATATAGATTTTAATATGTTTTAGTTGGTTTTTAGTTTATTTTCATTAGTTTCTAGGAAAAATCCACATTTCTAGACTTTACTATGAGTTTGTATGTTTTTCTGTAATTTCAGATATTTTCTGACTGAAATTGAGGGAGCTGAGCAAAAATCTGATTCAGGCTGAAAAAGGACTGCTGATGCTGTTGGATTCTAACCTCCCTACACTCAAAATGGATTTTCTGGAGCTACAGAACTCCAAATGGTGTGCTTCCAATTGCGTTGAAAAGTAGACATCCAGGGCTTTCCAGCAATATATAATAGTTCATACTTTGCTCAAGAATAAACGGCGTAAACTGGCGTTCAATGCCAGCTCTCTGCCCAATTCTGGCGTCCAGCGCCAGAAACAAGTTGCAAGTTGGAGTTCAACGCCAGAAAAGGATCCAAAGCTGGCGTTGAACGCCCAAAACAGCCCTATGCACGTGAGAAGCTTTAGTCTCAGCCCCAGCACACACCAAGTGAGCCCCAGAAGTGGATTTCTGCACTATCTATCATAGTTTACTCATTTTCTGTAAACCTAGGTTACTAGTTGAGTATTTAAACAACTTTTAGAGACTTATTTTGTATCTCATGACATTTTAGATTTGAACTTTGTACTCTTTGACGGCATGAGTCTCTAAACTCCATTGTTAGGGGTGAGGAGCTCTGCTGTGTCTCGATGAATTAATACAAGTATTTCTGTTTTCCATTCAAACATGCGTGTTCCTATCTAAGATATCCATTCGCGCCTAAATATGGAGAAGGTGATGATCAGTGACACTCATCACCTTCCTCAATCCATAAACGTGTGTCTGACAATCACTTCCGTTCTACATCAGATTGAATGAATATCTCTTAGATTCCCTAATCAGAATCTCCGTGGTATAAGCTAGATTGATGGCGGCATTCATGAGAATCCGAAAAGTCTAAACCTTGTCTGTGGTATTCCGAGTAGGATTCTGGGATTGGATGGCTGTGATGAACTTCAAACTCGCGAGTGCTGGGCGTAGTGACAGACGCAAAAGGATAGTAAATCCTATTCCGGTACGATTGAGAACCTGCAGATGATTAGCCGTGCGGTGACAGCGCATTTGGACCCTTTTCACTGGAAGGATGGATGGTAGCCATTGACAACGGTGATCCACCTATACACAGCTTGCCATAGGAGGACGTGCGTACGTGAATCAGAAAACAGAGGAAAGCAGAATTTTAGAAGACAAAGCATCTCCAAAACTCCAACACATTCTCCATCATTGCATACAAGTATAATTTGTGTTCTGCCCTTTTATTCCTTGCAATCAAATTTGATAAGTGAATTATTTTATTGTTTTCCTGACTAAGAGTTACAAGATAACCATAGATTGCTTCAAGCCAACAATCTCCGTGGGATCGACCCTTACTCACGTAAGGTATTACTTGGACGACCCAGTGCACTTGCTGGTTAGTTGTGCGGAATTACATTGTGAAGTAATTTTCGTGCACCATAAGCCATGAAACTTGGGCATCAAATTGAGCAGTGCTGTTTTTATTTCAAAATTTGTAGCCACCGCTGGGTGATGCGCTTGAAACGGTTGCATTGAAAAATCAGGGGCTCCAGCCTCCTGGATAGTAATTCTCCTAGGTTCTGCCATGTCACCTGCACGTAAATCAACCGAATCAGCAGAAAGGGAGCCTGTTTCTTCCTCAAGTGACGTTTCAGATCCGCCCTCAGAGAGGACTAACCAACGCCGAGCTTGCCTTATTCGTGAAATAGTTCTTTCAATCTCAGGATCGAATACTGGCAAGCTTGGATCAGGAAGTGAACGCGTCATTTAATGAAAGAAACATGAAGCTCATAGTAGCAAAATAAAATAAAATGCAAATAAATAAATTCCAATTAATAACTTTAGCACTCTATTGCAACTCCCCGGCAATAGCGCCAAAAATTGACGTGGCGAAAATTGGCGAGTTAAGAAATTATTAGAAGAGATACGTTGCAAGTAAAGTTCTTAACCAACTAGAAATCCGCTTATCAATTTAGAAGGTTGTCACAAAATTTAAATTA
This sequence comes from Arachis hypogaea, assembly GCF_003086295.3. Lineage (NCBI taxonomy): Eukaryota > Viridiplantae > Streptophyta > Magnoliopsida > Fabales > Fabaceae > Arachis > Arachis hypogaea. The sequence goes on from NC_092048.1 coordinate 111,545,919, forward strand.
AAATACTGGGAGTATGAATCCCAGGTCATCTCCCAACGAGTTGCAGAGAGATGTGCTATTTTATTAATCAGATGTTTTCAAAAATGGTTTGAGTTGAATAACAGGAAATTGGAAATTTTATGTAATTTTAAATAAAAACATTGACTGGGAGTAGATTAGTTGGAAGCCCTATTCTTGTTGGAGTACTCTCAAGATTAATTAATAATTGAGGGTTGTTTTGTTTAGTTATCCCTTACTAGGTAAGGGAAAGTCAAGCAAGTTGGAAAGCTTTTTCTATTCACAAATTCCAATCCGCTCAATTGAAAAGGATTGGTGTCAGTGACTAGAGGGCAATCCAACAATAAACCCAATTACAATTTTTCTTTTAAGCATTCCAACTCAAGGTCTTCCTTTCAATCAACTCCCATCCAAGTTATGGAACTACTCGCTCATTGTAAATGTAGAATTCATAACATAGGAAAGGAAAATATATAAAGACATGATAAATAATAATCAAAGGGATCAATAAAAAAATAAAAATAGTTCTTGTATTAATAAATTCTAAAAATAATCCAATAATATTTCTGAGTAAACAAAGGACATGGAAGAGTAAGAGACAGGTAAAGAAAACAAACGAGAATGACGAAGTCTTGCTGAGGTAATAACTCTTCTCAATATCCCAATGCGAAAAGCAATAAAAATAAAATCCTAAGAACTATGAATGTGTAGAGAAAAAACCTAGAGGAGAAGTAAAAACTAGATCTAAAATTGAGAATTGTCTGTAATGAATGTTCTCCTCCGTTTCTCCATGTTCCTTGGCTCTAGTCTGCTTTTCTGGGCCGAAAATTGGGTCAAAACAGGGTCCAAAATCGCCCCTAGCATGTCACGCGATCGCGTCATTCGGCATTTTGCCTTGCCACGCGTGCGCGTCGTCCACGCCTCCGCGTCACTTGTGCAGTTCCAATCCGCGCGGTCGCGTGAGCCATGCGTCCGCGTCACTTCTCGCTGGTCATCTCCTCAATTTCTTGTGTTCCTTCCATTTTTGTAAGCTTCATTTCCAATCTCCAAGTCATTCATGCCCTATAAAGCCTGAAACACTTAACACACAGATCACGGCATCTAATGGAATGAAGGAGAATTAAAATACATAATTAAAAGTCTTTAGGAAGCAAATATTCAATCATGTAATAATTTTAGGAAGGAAATATAAATGCATGCCAATCATATGAATAAGTGGGTAAAGAATTGATAAAATCATACAATTAAGCACAATATAAACCATAAAATAGTGGTTTATCAGCAGCTAAATGCAAAATGCTTTTACCTACTTGGTAAAAAGTAAATAAATCTTTCAAGAACAAATATAAACTAGATTTCACTAATTCAAATCATAAAAATGAAGTACAAATAGACTTGCAAGAAGAAGATAGCTCATGAAAGCCGGGAACAAGGAATCGAGCATCGAACCCTCACTGGAAGTGTATACGCTCTAATCGCTCAGGTGTTTGAGGTTCGATTCTCTCAATTCTCTACTAATCTTGCTTTCTAAGGCTTGCTCTTCTTCTACCAATCAACAAAAGTTTAATGCACAAATACACAAATCAAGAGGTCTTTTAAGGGTTGTAATGGGGTTAGGGTCAAGGTAGGATTATATTTGGCTAAGTGGACTAAAATCTGAATCCTTAATTAACCTAAACTTCTCACCTAACTTAGGACAATCCACGTAATCATAATATAAAGCCTGACTACCCATTAATTATGGTTTCCACATATTCTTGCATCCGAATTTGAGTACAACTCATATGCATTGCTTTCACCATTTACTTTGGGGCATTTTGTCCCTTTTTATTATTTGCTCTTTTTCTTTTCTTTTTCTCTCTTTTTTTTTCTTTTTCTATTTTTTTTCTTAATAAATATTTTTTTTCTTTTCTTTTTCAATGCATATGATTAAGGTATTGAATGCATAAACATATTCTTAACATTCTTCTTCATACTTTCTCAAGAATACACAACACCCAATTCTCAAACCAAATATTGGCAAACCCAATTTCCCCACACTTAATTCGTGAGCACTGTCACTAGTCTAAGCTAACCAAGGATTCAAATTAAGGACATTATTGTTTTCCGCTTAGAGTTAATGATGTGCTAAAGTAAAGAACAAAGGGGTAAAATAGGCTCAAAATTGGTTTGCAATGGATAATGAAAGGTAAGGCCATATGGGTATGTAAGCTTAGTGAAATAAGGCCTCAATCATGTAAGTGTATGCATACATCAAACCGTAGAAATATAGAATTAAGCAAGATAAAGATCACAATTTTAGAGAGAACAACACACACCAAAAATAAAATATTGGTTGATAAGATGCAATCAATCAATTAGGCTCAAAATCTCACTGGTTTTGTGTGTTCGAGCTCTAGACCATGTTCCAAAATAAAATTTCTTCAAACAAGTCCAATAAAAATTTTAAATTTAAATTAGTAAAATACCATAAAAAGGGTCTTGAAAAAGAAAATATTACTTCAACCAAGTAGTAACTAAATGCAAAAAAAAATCAAACAAACATGCAATTAAACATGCAAATAAAACAATAAACTAACAAATAAAGTAAAATATTGGTGTTGAGAAGAAAATAACTAACCCATAGACATCGGTATCGACCTCCCACACTTAAAGATTGCACCGTCCTCGGTGCATGCTAAGATGTGCAAGTGGACGGGTTGCTCCAACTGACGCTTGTAGATGGAGGCGCCTTAGTTGGAGGTCTCTTGGTTCCTCTCCTTGCTGGTATCTTGTCAGTGTCTTTCTCTTTTCCTTTCTTGGTACCCATGCCTAAGGAAGAAGAAAAAGGAAGAGTGAGAAATATAGATAACTAAGACTGGAAGGGAGAAAATTTTAAGTGATAATGAATGCCAAAGAAAAGATAATGGCTTAAATACATGGTAGCTACAAGAAGGCAATTTATAATAACTAGATGCAAGAGGGTAAAAGCATACAAGTACTAGGCATGAGAAGCAGAACTCAAGCATCAAGTAATAAATGTGCCAAATTAAAGAGCATGTGTAATGATGATAATTGTGAATGATAATCCCAAATACATGTGGAGCACAAGTGTTGTGAAAAAGAGGCATGCAAGCGAAGAGGAAAATAAAATAGGATTCAAAATGCCATAAAAGCTTTTTTACAAACACTGGGTGTGCAAGTTAAAATAGGAATGAAAATAATGTAATCTAAATGTATATGAGAACCAAATTAATATGTCAATTATCAAATCACTTCATATAATATCCACAAGCTCAAGTATAATAAGGTACTACCCAAATAAGACTCCAACACCAACATAAAAAAAATTATGAAGAAAAAAGAAAAGTATGAAAAAGAAACCATAAATAACTAAGCATGAAAGAGAAAAAATTTAGAAGAAAAGTAATTAAATGCAATAATTGAAAGAAGAATGAAGGAAGAAAGGAGAAATGAAGGAGAGAGAAGGAGAAAAAGAATGGATAATAAAGAAGAAAGAAATAAGGATTAGAAAAGAAAAGATAAGAAAAGTGGCAGCGTAGGGATTTGGTGGTGTTGCGCTAGTAACGCGCACGCGTACTCCACGCATACGCGTGGGTCGCAAAAATTGGAAGGTGATGCGTGGGCATCGGTCACGTGTACGCATGACCGTATATGTGCTACTCGCGCGAAGACATCCTTGCGCGCGCACAACTCTCTGTTTGTCTTGGGGTGTGTGCCAAAATAACATGTGACGCGTGCGCATCATTGACACGTACGTGTGAGTGGTCAGAATTTGAAAATGGCGCACACGCGTCAGGGACACGTACGCGTGGGTGAATTTGTGCCTTGGGCACAGTGCCCACATCAAGCCAGCACAACTTTTGGCCTGACACCTCTTTACGCCGATTTTTCTAGGTCATGCATGCGCGTCATTGACGCGTACGCGTGAAGTGCCAAATGTTCAAAATGACGCGCACGCATGAGGAACGCGTGCGTGTGGTGATGCTTGTGCGATTGGCACACTTTTTGCATTGCTCCCACGCAACTCTCTGCCACTTTTTTTTATGTGTATGCAGATGCAAATGCAAAATGCAAGTGAATATGTAGAAATTATGAATGAACACTAGTAAAAATAAAATAAAATAAGATTAAGAATAAAAAAAGAACGATTATACCATGGTGGGTTGTCTCCCACCTAGCACTTTTAGTTATAGTCCTTAAGTTGGATATTCGGTGAGCTCCTTGTCATGGTGGCTTGTGCTTGAACTCGTCTTGAAACTTCCACCAATGCTTGGACTTCCAATAAGCTCTATCAATACCAAGTAAATTTCTCAAGCTTTGATGGAGTTCTTCACAAGCTTTGAGCTCCCAAATTTGATCCTCATATATTCCCGGATCCTAAATCTTGTTTCTACACCCGTCTTCAAGTGGATCATGATGATTCCATCCGGGTGGTTCAGTCTTAGAATTCTCATTTAGGCGCCTAAACATCCTCCTAGACTCAATTAATTGAGAATTATGCCAACCATTTCAATCAGGCCTTGAGCTCCTAACCACAATGAGCCTAGGATTGTGTTGCCAACCACTAACCATCTCCCTCTTATTCTTAAGGCCACAAAGAGCTCTAAGCTGACCATCTGTCTCAAGTAGCCCATATTCAAGTGGGAAGGTAAAGGTTAAGGATAAGTGTTTTACCCACTTGAATGTTGTATTGGATGGTAATGGATTTGGGGGAGAGGTCTCCAACAACTTTGGCAAGGTGATCTCCAACTCCATTCCCTTGGGCTCTTCTTTGACAACTTCCACCTCTTTGCAAGCTTCTTCAATATCAACATCTTCCTCTTGGTAGCTTTGTTCCAATTCAATCTCTTCTTCATTACTCACCAAAGGCATGGGAGGTTGTGCTTCTTCTTTTTTAATCTACATCTCTTGATCAACCTCTTCAAAGTCTTTAGCCATGACATGCCTTGGAGGTTGTACACCCTCTTCAACATCAAATTCAAATGTCTTGGAAGGAGGTTCTATGACTGGACTTTCCCATGGAGGTTCTGCATCTCCCAAGTCTTCAACCACTTTCTCCTCTTCAATAATTACTGCTTTGTCCAGTTATTTTAGTATAAAATCATACTCATCCTTGATGATTTTCTTTCCATGACAACTCCTTTCAACTACTCTTTCATCTTCAAGGGTCTCTTCTATCTCCACATTTTGGGCCTCCTCTTACCATAAGACAAAATCAAACTCCTTCTTGATGTCTTCCTTCACTAATTCTTCAACCACTCCTTCGACTTTAAGGGTCTCTACTACCTTCATCTGTAGGGCTTCCTCTAGCTTCTTATGAAGTATGGATTCGCGAAGATGATTCCTTATTTCTTGTTCCATATCAATAGCATAATTGGGATCATCTTGCTCTTGGATTGATGAATGTGGGTGCTCTTCTATGGAGGGTGGTGATGGGATGGAAAGATCATTATGTGATTGAAAAGGAAGTGCACTAGAGGTTGAGGGTTGAATATTGGAGGTAGAGGGATGGTTCATGCGGGATATAAGATTTTGGAGTGTAGAGGTGAGACTAATGATGTTAGAGATGAGTGTGTTGTTATCCAATGGAGGTTGGGGTGGATAGAAGAGTTCATTTGTTGGTGAATGGTAGAAATTGGTTGGTGAATATGTGATGAGCGGATAATTTATACGCTTTTTGGCATTGTTTTTAGTATGTTTTTAGTAGGATCTAGTTACTTTTAGGGATGTTTTCATTAGTTTTTATGTTAAATTCACATTTCTGGACTTTACTATGAGTTTGTGTGTTTTTCTGTGATTTCAGGTATTTTCTGGCTGAAATTGAGAGACTTGAGCAAAAATCAGATTCAGAGGTTGAAGAAGGACTGCTGATGCTGTTGGATTCTGACCTCTCTGCACTCAAAATGGATTTTCTAGAGCTACAGAACTCAAAATAGTGCGCTTCCAATTGAGTTGGAAAGTAGACATCCAGGGATTTCCAGAAATATATAATAGTCTATACTTTGCCCAAGTTTAGACGATGCAAACTGGCGTTCAACTCCAGCTCTCTGCCCAATTCTGGCGTCCAGCGCCAGAAACAAGTTGCAAAGTGGAGTTCAATGCCCAAACTGGCACAAAAGCTGGCGTTCAACTTCAAGAATGACCTCTCCACGTGTAGACTTCAATCTCAGCCCAAGCACACACCAAGTGGACCCCGAAAGTGGATTTATGCATCAATTACTTACTTCTGTAAACCCTAGTAGCTAGTTTATTATAAATAGGACCTTTTACTATTGTATTAGACATCTTTGGATTATCTTTTGATCTATTGATCACGTTTGGGGGCTGGCCATTCGGCCATGCCTGGACCTTCATTACTTATGTATTTTCAACGGTAGAGTTTCTACACTCCATAGATTAAGGTGTGGAGCTCTGCTGTTCCTCAAAGATTAATGCAAAGTACTACTATTTTCTATTCAATTCAACTTATTCCGCTTCTAAGATATTCATTCGCACTTCAACCTGAATGTGATGAACGTGACAATCATCATCATTCCCTATGAACGCGTGCCTGACAACCACTTCCGTTCTACCTTAGATTGAATGAATATCTCTTAGATCTCTTAATCAGAATCTTCGTGGTGTAAGCTAGATTGATGGCGGCATTCATGAGAATCCGGAAAGTCTAAACCTTGTCTGTGGTATTCCGAGTAGGATTCAGGGATTGAATGACTATGACGAGCTTCAAACTCGCGATTGCTGGGCGTAGTGACAGACGCAAAAGGAGGGTGAATCCTATTCCAGCATGATCGGGAACCTCAGATGATTAACCGTGCTGTGACAGAGCATTTGGACCATTTTCACAAGAGGAGGGGATGTAACCATTGACAACGGTGATGCCCTTGCATAAAGCCAGCCATGGAAAGGAGTAAGACTGATTGGATGAAGACAGCGGGAAAGCAGAGATTCAGAGGAACGAAAGCATCTCTAGACGCTTATCTGAAATTCTCACCAATGAATTACATAAGTGTTTCTATCCCTATTTTCTGTTTAATTAGTATTATTTTCGAAAACTCCATAATCAATTATTATCGCCTGACTGAGATTTACAAGGTGACCATAGCTTGCTTCATACCAACAATCTCCGTGGGATCGACCCTTACTCACGTATGGTTTATTACTTGGACGACCCAGTGCACTTGCCGGTTAGTTGTATCGAAGTTGTGACAAATTATGAATTGAGATTAGAGCACCAAGTTTTTGGAGCCATTACCAGAGATCACAATTTCGTACACCAATATGGTGGTTCAGAGTTATGTTGAGGAGGGGGTTCATAAGCATATGGCGGGGCTTGTTGGTAATTACAAGGGGGTCCACCATATTCATCATCTTGGTATGCACCCTGGAATGGCTCTTGACCATAGTAATTTGGTGGAGGTTGGTTGTCACGAAAAGGTCCACCATAACTATTGTCTTGGTATGCATCATATAATGGTTGTTGGTTATAGCGCATTGGAGGAGGTTGTTGCCAAGAAGGTTGATCAAATCCTTGTGGCTCCTCCCATCTTTGATTCTTCCAACCTTGATGCATGTTCTCGTTATAGCTTCCATTCCTTACAACAACATTGGAAACAAACTTGAAACCAGAGGGGTGAAAATTCATAGTAGCTAAAGAAAATAAAAATTAATAAAAATTAATGAAAATAAACTCCTAAGACTAGAAATACTAACAAAGAAACGAAAAAGTAAATATTTACAATAACCAATAATAAGGCACACGTTTGCAATTCCCCGGCAACGGCGCCATTTTGACGATTGGTTTCTCTGCTATTAAAGAATTTTACATATAAATTTCCGTTGTAAGTATAGTTTCTAAATCAACAAAGAATCCTTTCGTACAAAAAATATTATTTGTCACTAAAGCAAACCCAATAAAATTTATAACCGAAGTATTTAAACCTCGGGTCGTCTCTCAAGGAATTGCAGGGAGGTGTGTTTATTATTGGTTATGGAAAAAGTATCTTTTTGGATTTTTTTTAAGATAAAAAGCAACAATAGTAAATGGCAATGGAAACAAACTAACTATAAAAACTCTTGGCAAAGTATGAGAACTGGAAATTCCATCCTAGTTATCCTTATCAGGTGTGATTAGAATTGTTTATTACTCCCACTTAGTTAACCCTTACTAAATAAAGGAAAGTCAAGTGGACTAATCAATTTGATTCCTCAAGTCCTAGTCAACTCCTATGGAAAGACTAGCTTTAGAGGGATCCAAATCAATCAGCAAATTCCAATTTTCAATCAACAGCTGAGTTTGACAACTCAAGTGTCACCAATTACTCAACCAAAGTCAAAAGGAGAAAAATTCAAATTATTTATATCATAAATAGAAGAAAGCAATCATAAATCTGAAATACCTCAAATTGCATTAAATAAAGAAATCAAATCTAACATGGAGAGTTCATAAATCAAATTGGGAAAATAAACAGACTAAAGCCATAGAATAAATAAAAGTAGAAGAGAAATTAAATTAAAGGAACATTGAACATGGAATGAAGAAGCAATCCTAAAATTAAGAGAAATCCTAAATCCTAAATCCTAAGAGAGAGGAGAGAGCCTCTCTCTAGAAACTACATCTAAAATCTAAAATTATGAATTATGAATGTTGTTTCCATGAATGGATGGATTCTCCCACTTTATAGCCTCTAATCTGTGTTTTCTGGGCTAAAAGCTGGGTCAAAAATAGCCCAGAAATCGCCCCAGCGATTTCTGATACGTCCAGCACACGACACTGTCACGCGTGAGCGTGGATTGGATTTTTGCCAGGTCACGCGTGCGCGTGATCCACGCGTGTGCGTCACCTATCTTCGGGGAAGCTATAACAAATTATATATCGTTGCAAAGCCCCGAATGTTAGCTTTTCAACGCAACTGGAACCGCTCATTTGAACCTCTGTAGCTCAAGTTATGGCCGTTTTAGTACCAAGAGGTCAGGCTGGACAGCTTTAGCAGTTCCTTCAGTTTCTTGTATTCCTTCCACTTTTGCATGCTTCCTTTCCATCCTCTAAGTCATTCTTGCCCTATAATCCCTGAAATCACTTAACGCACATATCACGGCATCGAATGGTAATAAGAGAGGATTAATATTAGCAAATATAAGGCCAAAGAAGCATGTTTTCAATCATAGCACAAAATCATGAAGGAAAACGTAAAACATGCGAATTGTATGAATAAGTGTGAGAATAATGGATAAAATCCACTAGATTAAGCACAGGATAAACCCTAAAAATGGGGTTTATTACTCACCACCATGTCTACTCGTTTTCAGCAGGTACATAATCATCTCAACTTGTTCTCAATGTCAAATAATACTTCTACTTATCTCCTTTTCATTTCGTTCTTTCTTTTGTTTCTTTTATTCCTATTCTCTGCTCTCATGTGGTAAAGATTCTTTAGATTCTTTTAATCTTTGCTCTCTGCTCTTCTGTGGCAAGGTTTCTTTAATATTTTTCTTTCCTTTTCTTTTCTTTCTTCTTCTTTATTTCTTATTGTTCATAATATAAATCATCCTCACATTATTCCCTCGCCTTTTCCTAAGTGTCTTAAATAAAATACTATCTTTTAAATAAAATACTAATATATTATAATGATATAAATAATGCAAGTTTTAAAAATAAAAGAGTGTTATTATTACTATTTTTATATCAAAATCTGCTTGTTAACGTTCTATTCTTTATGCTTTTAAATATTTTACTTTTAATCCAATATTATAAAAATTACTAATTTAATTTCGTATTTCTTAAAATAATCCTAATCTTTTATCAAACTACATTTTCATATTCAAAAATAATATTTAAGTTGGTGACAAAAAATTTTTCAAAACCAAAATATTTTTTTGTGACCTTTCAAAATATATACTTGATTTTAAATCCATTTTTCGAGCTTTTTCGATTACCGATTTTTTTCAACAGCTTTTAATTTAATTCCTCGGCCATTAATCCTCATCCATTTTATTCAAAACTAACACAATGACAGTTTCAAATCAATTTCATTATCACGGTTTGGGCAGCACAAACATAATCAAATCACAAGCTTAATCACATATAATAATATATCCATAAAATTCAATATAAAGTCAACCACACTCCATCAATAATTAATCACAACAATCATTCACTTATCTAACTCAAATTTAATCTGTGAGAATTTATCGAAATTTTACTTCCGTACGAAATTAAAATATTCGAAATTTCGGTAAAGCTTGCTGACCGAGTTGCCAAAAAAAAAATATCTGAAATCATCTATGCCTCCTAGAACTCTAGCTAATTGGCCGATCCCAAAGAATAAGAGAATTACGTCACCATTAACTTCTATCGATCAAAAGTAAAACTAACACGTAGAGAAAAAAAATACAAATATTTTTATCAGATTAAATTTTTTATTGAAATTACAGATCGCACAAAATCGAAGCCGAAAGTTTTGGTAGTTACGGTTCTCCCTCTTTCTCTCTCGGTCACTCTTTCTTCTCTATTGCTCACTGCGTATGCAAATGAGCTTAGCTAAAGCTAGATGATGATGACTAATGAGATGAAAATGATTATGTGTCAACGCATACATAAGCCTCATTTGTTTGTTTCATTTTGTTTTTTTCTTTATTTACCATTTTTTTAATGGCTTTCTGCCAACTAATAATAGCCTCATATGATATATATATATATATATATATGATATATATATATATATATATATGATATATATATATATATATATATATATATATATATATATATATATATATATATATATATATATATATATATATATATATATATATATATATATATGATATATATATATATATATATATATATATATATATATATATATATATATAACTAAGGAGCTTTACTTAATAACTTACAAACTTTATATAATAGTAATAACAATAGTAATGATAATAGCGTAATAATAGTAATAATAATAATAATGATAACAATGCTAATATAATTATAATAATAATATATATGATTAAATATATATGAATTATTAATATAGATGACATTAGTAATTTAGGAATATAAAGATATGTGATAGAGTTTTAGCAACTCTAAATCCATCAAAAAATATCAATAATTAATTTTATTAGCAAAAGTCGGACTTGATAATAATATTAATATTATTATCTAGGCTTCATTATAATTAGAGCAAGTAAAATAGATAAATAAGATAATAATAAAATTATATTACCATCTATTTTATTTCGAAGTTTGAAATCGGCTCGTCAAAATAAAACTAATCGCTTTAAAATATTATTTTAAAAAAATAAAACTCGCGTTAGTGCAAAAATTAGAGTTGTTAAAATTGAGAGTGTCAAAACTTACAAAATTAAATCCATATCGTAGGATACTTAACGATTCTGAAACTATCTGTATATCGGTACGTTGGTTTAAATTAATCACATACTCATGATATGAGGTCATGAAGTTACCCACATTAAGTCCAACACCAAAATATCTTATTTGATAAGATATTCCATCTCTTAGCAAATTCACGGATTGAGACACAAGAGCTTTCTTAACTGAGACGTGTATTTTTTCTCCCTAGAATTGATAAACAAAAATCAAAGAACAATTAAATGGGGATAAATAAACAAATTTAAAATATAAATAATATAAATGTAATATTATTTAAGAAATTGGTAAGAAAGTCACATCTTCGTTGAGCCAAACCATCTCAATTGAGTATGGTAATAGAAAATTTTTGTAGTTTTGTAGTCTTTATAACCTGATCACTCGTATATGTAAATTAATTTTTTTTAAAATTTTAATTTATGAACAAATAACTTAAAATTAAAAAGTAATAACTTAAGTAAATAATAATTTATGATTTAAAAGAGTAATTCGTAAATAACTTTAAATTTAAAAATAGCAACCTAAACAAATAACTTAAAATTTGAAAAATAACTACCTAACTAAAACAGATACGACTCCTTTAAAGTTATATTGTTACTTTAGAGAAAAAAGCACACTATTAATCACCCTTGGATTAAGATAGTGGGTCTCACAAATAATAAATATTACAAATTTAAAGGTGATTAAAGTATCACTTTATTACTTTACTAGCATTGTCACTTTAGAGGATCTTTTAACAAGTAAAACAACCTAAAATTTAAAAAATAACAACTTAAGTAAAACAATCTAAGCAAATAATTTAAAATAAAAAAGTAACAACCTAAGCAAATAGCAATTTATAATTTATAAATATAATTCTAAAAATTTCTAATAGCGACACATAAGCAAATAAATTCTCAAACTCAACATATGAGCACCACCTCAACATATGAGCTCCCCATCTGTATTACTATAAAGATTCAATAATATTATACTTAGTTGACTTGACATCTTTTTCAAGAGTCTTTTCACTCTCAATTTCAGAATTATATCCAATAACATCTAAAATGGATTAAAATTAAAAAAAAATTGTTGTCAATAAGTTTGTTAAGAAAAAAATACAACTGAAATTATCAATAAAATAAATAAATTTATCAAAGAATTATACTTTTTTTAAAAACAATAAACGTACCAACCAAATAGATGTAATCGAACCCACGAGTATTAAGAGTGTCAAAACTCACAAAATTAAATCCATATCGTGGGATACTTGACGATTCTGGAACTATATGCACATCGGTACGTTGATTTAAATTAGCCACATACTCATGATATGTGGTCTTGAAGTTACTCACATTAAATCCAACACCAAAATATCTTATTTGATAAGATATTCTTTCTCTTAGCAAATTCACGGATCGAGACACAATAACTTTCTTAACTGAGGCGTGTATTTTTTCTCCCTAGAATTGATAAACAAAAATCAAAGAACAATTAAATGGGGATAAACAAACAAATTTAAAATATAAATAATATAAATTTAAAATTATTTAAAAAATTGGTAAGAAATTCAAGTCTTCATCGAGACAAACCATCTCAATTAAGTATGGTAATAGAGAATTTTCTTAATTTTGTAGTGTTCATAACCTTATTATTCGTATACGTAAATTAATTTTTTTGAAAATTTTAATTTATGAGAAAATAACTTAAAATTAAAAAGTAATAACTTAAGTAAATAATAATTTATGATTTAAAAGGAAAACCCGTAAATAACTTAAAATTTAAAAATAACAATCTAAACAAATAACTTAAAATTTGAAAAATAACTACATAAGTAAAACAGATCAAACTCCTCTAAAGTTATATTGTTACTTTAAAGAAAAATGTAGATCATTAATCACCCTTGGATTAAGATAGTGGGGCTCAAAAATAATAAATGTTGCAAATTTAAAGGTGATTAAAGCATCACTTTATTACTTGACTAGTATTGTCATTTTAAAGGATCTTTTTTCAAGTAAAACAATTTAAAATTTAAAAAATAACTACTTAAGTAAAACAACCTAAGCAAATAATTTAAAATTAAAAAGTAACAACCAAATCAAATAAAAATTTATAATTTATAAATATAATTCTAAAAATGTCTAGTAACGACACATAAGCAAATAAATTCCCAAACTCAACGTATGAACGCCACGTCAGCATATAAGCTCTCCATTTATATTACAATAAAGATTCAATAATATTATACTTGATAAACTTGTCATCTTTTTCAAGAGTCCTCCCACTCCCAATTCGAGTAAGATATCCAATAACTTATAGAATGGATTAAAATTAAAAAAAATTATTTTCAATAAATTTGTAAAAAAAAAAATAAACCGAAATTATCAATAAAATAAATAAATTTATCAATGAATTATACTTTTTCTAAAACAATAATCTTACCAACCAAATAGGTGTAATCAATCTCAGGATTATTGAGAGTGTCAAAATTCAAAAAATTAAATCCATATCGTGGGATACTTGACGATTCTAGAAGTATATGCACATCAGTACGTTGGTTTAAATTAACCACACACTCATGATATGTAGTCTTAAAGTTACCCAAATTGAGTCCAACACCAAAATATCTTATTTGATAAGATATTCCGTCTCCTAGCAAATTCATGGATCGAGACACAAGAGCTTTCTTAATTGAGGCGTGTATTTTTTCTCTCTAGAATTGATAAACAAAAATCAAAGAATAATTAAATGGGATAAACAAACAAATTTAAAATATGAATAATATAAATTTAATATTATTTAAGAAATTGATAAGAAATTCAAGTCTTCTTCAAGGAAAACCATCTTAATTAAGTATGATAATGGATAATTTTCTTAGCTTTGTACTGTTCATAATATTATCACTCGTATACGTAAATTAATTTTTTCGAAAATCTTAATTTTTGAACAAATAACTTAAAATAAAAAAGTAACAACTTAAGTAAATAATAATTTATGATTTAAAAGAGTAATCTGTAAATAACTTAAAATTTAAAAATAACAACCTAAATAAATAACTTAAAATTTAAAAAATAACTACTTAAGTAAAACGGTTGCGACTCCACTAAAGTTATATTGTCACTTTAGAGAAAAAAGTACACCATTAATCACCCTTAGATTAAAATAGTGGGGCTCAAAAATATTGAATGTTGTAAATTTAAAGGTGATTAAAGCATCATTTTATTATTTGACTAGTATCGTCACTTTAAAGGATCTTTTTTCAAGTAAAACAATTTAAAATTTAAAAAATAACAACTTAAGTAAAACAACCTAAGCAAATAATTTAAAATTAAAAAGTAACAACCTAATCAAATAAAAATTTATAATTTATAAATATAATTCTAAAAATTTCTAGTGACGACACCTAAGCAAATAAATTCCCAAACTCAACATATGAACGTCACTTCAGCATATGAACGCCCCATTTATATTACTATAAAGATTTAATAATATTGTACTTGGTAAACTTGCCATCTTTTTCAAGAGTCCTTCCACTCCTAATTCGAGTAAGATATCCAATAACTTCTAGAATAGAGTAAAATTAAAAAAAAAATTGTTTTCAATAAATTTGTAAAGAAAAAAATAAACCAAAATTATCAATAAAATAAATAAATTTATCAATGAATTATACTTTTTCTAAAACAATAATCTTACCAACCAAATAGGTGTAATCAATCTTAGAATTATTGAGAGTGTCAAAATTCAAAAAATTAAATCCATATCGTGGGATACTTGACGATTCTAGAAGTATATGCACATTAGTACGTTGGTTTAAATTAACCACACACTCATGATATGTAGACTTAAAGTTACCCAAATTGAGTCCAACACCAAAATATCTTATTTGATAAGATATTCCGTCTCTTAGCAAATTTATGGATCGAGACACGAGCTTTCTTAACTGAGGTGTGTATTTTTTCTCTCTAGAATTGATAAACAAAAATAAAAAAACAATTAAATGGGACAAACAAACAAATTTAAAATATGAATAATATAAATTTAATATTATTTAAGAAATTAGTAAAAAATTCGCGTCTTCATCAAGGCAAACCATCTTAATTGAGTATGATAATGGAAAATTTTGTTAGCTTTGTAGTGTTCATAATATTATCACTCGTATACGTAAATTAATTTTTTCGAAAATTTTAATTTTTGAGCAAATAACTTAAAATTAAAAAGTAACAACTTAAGTAAATAATAATTTATGATTTAAAAGAGTAATCTGTAAATAACTTAAAATTTAAAAATAACAACCTAAACAAATAACTTAAAATTTAAAAAATAATTACTTATGTAAAATAGATGCGACTCCTCTAAAGTTATATTATCACTTTAGAGAAAAAAGTACACCATTAATCACCCTTGGATTAAGATAGTGAGGCTCACAAATTATAAATATTACAAATTTAAAGGTGATTAAAGTATCACTTTATTACTTTACTAGCATTGTCACTTTAGATGATCTTTTTTCAAGTAAAACAACCTAAAATTTAAAAAATAACGACTTAAGTAAAACAACTCAAGCAAATAATTTAAAATTATAAAGTAACAACCTAAGCAAATAATAATTTACAATTTATAAACATAATTATAAAAATTTCTAGTGACGAAACCTAAGCAAATAAATTTCTAAACTCAACGTATGAGCGTCACATCAGCATATGAACTTCCAATTGGTATTACTTTAAAGATTTAATAATATTGTACTTGGTAGACTTGTCAACTTTTTCAAGAGTCCTCTCACTCTTAATTCCAACAAGATATCCAATAACATCTAGAATGGATTAAAATAAAAAAAATTATTGTCAATAAGTTTGTTAAAAGAAAAATACAACCAAAATTATCAATAAAATAAATAAATTTATCAATGAATATACTTTTTCTAAAACAATAATCTTACCAACCAAATAGGTGTAATCGAACCCTGTAGTATTGAGAATGTCAAAACTCACAACATTAAATTCATATCGTGGGATACCTGACGATTCTGGAACTATATGCACATCGGTACGTTGGTTTAAATTAACCACATAATCATGATATGTAGTTTTGAAGTTACGCACATTGAGTCCAACACCAAAATATCTTAATTGATAAGATATTCTGTCTCTTAACAAATTAACGGATTGAGACATAAGAGCTTTCTTAAAATGAGGCGTGTATTTTTCCTCCCTAGAATTGATAAACAAAAATCAAAGAACAATTAAATTAGAATAAACAAACAAATTTAAAATATGAATAATATTAATTTAATATTATTTAAAAAATTGGTAAGAAATTCATGTCTTCATCGAGCCAAACCATCTCAATTGAGTATGATAATGGAGAATTTTTGTAGCTTTGTTGTGTTCATAACCTTATCACTCATATACGTAAATTAATTCTTTCAAAAATTTTAATTTCTGAGCAAATAACTTAAAATTAAAAGGTAACAACTTAAGTAACTAATAATTTATGATTTAAATGAGTACTCTGTAAATAACTTAAAATTTAAAAATAACAACCTAAATAAATAACTTAAAATTTGAAAAATAACAACCTAAGTTAAACGGATCTAACTCCTCTAAAGTTATATTTTCACTTTAGAAAAAAAAGTACACCATTAATCACCATTGGATTAAGATAGTGGGGCTCACAAATAATAAATGTTGCAAATTTAAAGGTGATTAAAGCATCACTTTATTACTTTGCTAGCATTGTCGCTTTAGAGGATCTTTTTTCAAGTAAAACAATCTAAAATTTAAAAAATAACAATTTAAGTAAAACAACTCAAGCAAATAATTTAAAATTATAAAATAATAACCTAAGCAAATAATAATTTACAATTTATAAACATAATTAGAAAAATTTTTAGTGACGACACCTAAGCAAATAAACTCCAAAACTCAACATATGAGCGCCACGTCAACATACGAGCTCTCCATTTGTATTACTTTAAAGATTCAACAATATTGTACTTGGTAGACTTGTCATCTTTTTCAAGAGTCCTCTCACTCCCAATTCCAGCAAGATATTCAATAATATCTAGAATAGATTAAAATAAAAAAAAATTGTTATCAATAAGTTTGTTAAGAAAAAATACAACCAAAATTATTAATAAAATAAATAAATTTTTCAATGAATTACACTTTTTCTAAAATAATAATCTTACCAACCAAATAGGTGTAATCGAACCTTGAAGTATTGAGAGTGTCAAAACTCACAACATTAAATTCTTATTGTGGGACACCTGACGATTCTGGAAGTATATGCACATCGGTACGTTTGTTTAAATTAACCACATGCTCATGATATGTAGTCTTGAAGTTACGTACATTGAGTCTAACACCAAAATATCTTATTTGATAAGATATTCCGTCTCTTAGCAAATTCAAGGATCGAGACACAAGAGCTTTCTTAATTGAGGCGTGTATTTTTCCTCCCTAGAGTTGATAAACAAAAATCAAAGAACTATTAAATAGGGATAAACAAATAAATTTAAAATATGAATAATATTAATTTATTATTACTTAAAAAATTGGTAAGAAATTCATGTCTTCATCGAGCCAAACCATCTCAATTGAGTATGATAATGGAGAATTTTTGTAGCTTTGTAGTGTTCATAACCTTATCACTCGTATACGTAAATTAATTCTTTCAAAAATTTTAATTTATGAGCAAATAACTTCAAATTAAAAAGTAACAACTTAAGTAACTAATAATTTATGTTTTAAATGAGTATTCTGTAAATAACTTAAAATTTAAAAATAACAACCTAAACAAATAATTTAAAATTTGAAAATAACTACCTAAGTAAAACGGATCAGACTCCTCTAAAGTTATATTTTTACTTTAGAGAAAAAAGTACACCATTAATCACCATTGGATTAAGATAATGGGGCTCACTAATAAATAATGTTGCAAATTTAAAGGTTATTAAAGCATCACTTTATTACTTTACTAGCATTGTCGCTTTAGAGAATTTTTTCCAAGTAAAACAACCTAAAATTTAAAATTTAAAAATAACAACCTAAACAACTAACTTAAAATTTAAAAAGTAACTACCTAAGTAAAACGGATCCGACTCTTCCAAAGTTATATTGTCACTTTAGAGAAAAAGTACATCATTAATCACCTTTGGATTAAGATAATGGGGCTCACAAATAATAAATGTTACAAATTTAAAGATGATTAAAGCATCAATATATTACTTTACTAGCATTGTCACTTTAGAAGATCTTTTTCCAAGTAAAACAATCTAAAATTTAAAAAATAACAACTTAAGTAAAACAACCTAAGCAAATAATTTAAAATTAAAAAGTAACAACTTAACCAAATAATAATTTATAATTTTTAAATATAATTCTAAAAGTTTCTAGTGACGACACCTAAACAAATAAATTCCAAACTCAACGTATGAGCGCCACGTCAACATATAAGCTTCCGATTTGTATCACTAAAAAGATTCAATAATATTGTACTTGGTAGACTTGCCATCTTTTTTAAGAGTTCTCTCACTCCCAATTTCAGCAAGATATCCAATAACATCTTAAATGAATTAAAATAAAAAAAAGTTTGTTGTCAATAAGTTTGTTATGAAAAAAATACCCCCGAATTTATCAATAAATTATTATAATTTTTCTAAAACAATAATCGTACCAACCAAATAGGTGTAATCGAACCCAAGAGCATTGAGAGTGTCAAAACTCATAAAATTAAATTCATATTGTGGGATACTTGACGATTCTCGAAGTATATGCACATCGGTACGTTGGTTTAAAAACTAACCACATACTCCTAATATGTAGTCTTGAAGTTACCCACATTGAGTCCAACACCAAAATATCTTATTTGATAAGATATTCCTTCTCTTAACAAATTTACGGATCGAGATACAAGAACTTTCTTAACTGAGGCATGTATTTTTCCTCCCTAAAATTGATAAATAAAAAACAAAGAACAATTAAATAGGGATAAACAAACAAATTTAAAATATGAATAATATAAATTTAATATTATTTAAGAAATATGTAATAAATCCACGTCTTCATCGAGCCAAACCATCTCAATTGAGTATGGTAATGGAGAATTTTTGTAGCTTTGTAGTGTTTATAATATTATCACTCGTATACGTAAATTAATTTTTTAAAAGTTTTAATTTATGAGCAAATAACTTAAAATTAAAAAGTAACAATTTAAGTAAACAATAATATATGATTTAAAAGAGTAATCTGTAAATAACTTAAAATTTAATAATAACAACCTAAACAAATAACAATAACTACCTAAGTAAAACAGATCTGACTCCTCTAAAGTTATATTGTCACTTTAGAGAAAAAAGTACACTATTTATCACCATTTCATGAAGATAGTGGGGTTCACAAATAATAAATATTACAAATTTAAAGGTGATTAAAGCATTACTTTATTACTTTACTAGCATTGTCACTTTAGAGGATCTTTTTTCAAGTAAAACAAGCTAAAATTTAAAAAATAACAATTTAAGTAAAACAACCTAAGCAAATAATTTAAAATTAAAAAGTAACAACCTAAGCAAATAATAATTTATTATTTATAAATATAATCCTAAAAATTTTTGTGACGACACCTAAACAAATAAATTACCAAACTCAACGTATGAGGGCCACATCAGCATATGAGCTCCCCATTTGTATTACTATAAAGATTCAATAATATTGTACTTGGTAGACTTGCCATCTTTTTCAAGAGTCCTTTTACTCCCAATTCCAGCAATATATTCAACAACATTTAGAATCAATTAAAATTAAAAAAAAAGTTTGTTGTCAATAAATTTGTTAAGAAAAAAATACAACCGAAATTATCAATAAAATAAATAAATTTATCAATGAATTATACTTTTTCTAAAATAATAATCTTACCAACCAAATAGGTGTAATCAAACCCAAGAGCATTGAGAGTATCAAAACTCACAAAATTAAATCCATATCGTGGGATACTCGACAATTCTGGAAGGATATACACATCGGTACGTTGGTTTAAATTAATCACATACTCATGATATGTAATATTGAAGTTACCCATATTAAGTCTAACACCAATATATCTTATTTGATAAGATATTTCTTCTCTTAGCAAATTCACGAATCGAAACACAAGAGCTTTCTTAACTAAGGCATGTGTTTTTCCTCCCTAGAATTGATAAACAAAAATCAAAGAACAATTAAATAGGGATAAACAAACAAATTTAAAATATGAATAATATAAATTTAATATTATTTAAGAAATTGGTAAGAAATTCACGTCTTCATTGAGCCAAACCGTCTCAATTGAGTATGGTAATGGAGAATTTTCGTAGCTTTGTAGTGTTCATAACTTTATCACTTGTATACATTACTTAATTTTTTTAAAAATTTTAATTTATAATAAAATAACTTAAAATTAAAAAGTAACAACTTAAGTAAATAATAATTTATGATTTAAAAGAGTAATCAGTAAATAACTTAAAATTTAAAAATAACAACCTAAACAAATAACTTAAAATTTAAAAAGTAACTTTTTAAGTAAAACAGATCCAACTCCTCTAAAGTTATATTATTGCTTTAGAGAAAAAAGTACACCATTAGTCACCCTTGGATTAAGATAGTGAGACTCACAAATAATAAATGTTGCAAATTTAAAGGTGATTAAAGCATCACTTTATTACTTTACTAACATTGTCACTTTAGAGGATCTTTTTCTATGTAAAACAACCTAAAATTTAAAAAATAACAATTTAAGTAAAACAACCTAAGTAAATAACTTAAAATTAAAAAGTAATAACCTAAGCAAATAATAATTTATAATTTATAAATATAATTCTAAAAATTTCTAGTGACGACAACTAAGCAAATAAATTCTCAAACTCAACGTATGAGCGCAATGTTATAATATGAGTTCCCCATTTGTATTACTATAAAGATTCAATAATATTGTACCTAGTAGACTTGCCATCTTTTTCAAGAGTCTTCTCACTCCCAATTCCAGCAAGATATTCAATAACATCTAGAATGGATTAAAATATAAAAAAAATTGTTGTCAATAAGTTTGTTAAAGAAAAAATACAACCGGAATTATCAATAAAATAAATAAATTTATCGTTGAATTATTCTTTTTCTAAAATAATAATCTCACTAACCAAATAGGTGTAATTGAACCCAGGATCATTGAGAGTGTCAAAACTCACAAAATTAAATTCATATCGTGGGATACTTGACGATTATGGAAGTATATGCACATCGATACGTTGGTTTAAATTAACCACATAGTTATGACAAGTAGTCTTGAAGTTATCCACATTGAGTCCAACACCAAAATATTTTATTTGATAAGATATTCTGTCTCTTAGCGAATTCACGGATCGAGACACAATAGCTTTCTTAACTAAGTCGTGTATTTTTCCTCCCTAGAATTGATAAACAAAAATAAAAAAACAATTAAATATGGATGAACAAACAAATTTAAAATATGAATAATATAAATTTAATATTATTTAAGAAATTGGTAATAAATTCACGTCTTCATCGTGCCAAACCATCTCAATTGAATATAGTAATGGAGAATTTTTGTAACTTTGTAGTGTTCATAACCTTATCACTCGTATAAGTAAATTAAATTTTTTGAACATTTTAATTTATGAGCAAATAACTTAAAATTAAAAAGTAACAATTTAAGTAAATAATAATTTATGATTTAAAAGAGTAATTTGCTAATAACTTAAAATTTAAAAATAATAACCTAAACAAATAACTTAAGGCCAGTTATATGGTACAGATTTGTGCATACAGATCGATGGATGTGTTGACAAGTGGCAAGATGTTGGTTGCAAAGAACAGGCTTGGCAGAGCTCTGCAAGCTTATTTGCCTTGGTAGTTGAAGGGGGGAGCCGGCTAATGGAAACAGGGAATAAGAGGCCAATTTGACAAATCGCCAATTGAATTTACGGAGTTGGGCTAGGCTGTTGTTTGTTTTTTGTTTTTGGTCATCGTTGGTGGGCTCGTTTAATCTTTATGGGCTTATACGTCTTCTATGTTGCTTATGGGTGCGACCAAACACTGCACTTATGTAGTCCCTCTTATGTTGTCATCGTGGTGTTGTTTGTCACAGGTGGAACAATTACAGCAATACATGAAAAATTGGGCCAGTCACAGCAAGCAGTACCGCGGATGGGAGCGGGGTAGCACAGCAACTTGACAACATGGTTCAAGCAGGAGCAGTGGGTGAAGGAAAGTTTTGGATGGATGACAATCGAAGGAGTTCTTTGGCCAAAGAAGGAAAATATTAAGCGGTAGGCGAAGTCCGTCAACCTCTTCGCAGGATCTTATTGTGGAGGTGTTGCCGGTGGAGAGACCTGTTTGGGTTAGCTGATCGGCATCAGGTTTTGTTACTAGACCGAAACATCAATCGGCGGAAGAACCTGCGATGGTTGAGTGGCGGCAGTGATGGAAACAAGCACCTTTGTGCGCGTCTTCATCGTGGCAGGACGATCAGATAGGAATTGGGCCACGTGTACTGGAATTTTTGTTTGTGTAGGAATCTTTGGTCCTAGCCCAAGACCAAAAAAAAATAAAAAATATGAGTCTAGAAGGTTGCAGGCACCGGTAAACAATAATAAAAACCCTAAGCCCAATTCAACACAATCAGAATCAGAATCGTCGACCCCTTCTTTGCTATCATACATTTTGGTGTTCATCGTAAGTTGTCGGCAATATCTTTTCTGATTCAAATGTATGAATTTGTACATTATTGAATTGAAACTCTGCGTGATTCGTTGTGATTTATTTTGTGATTGATTATGATATCAGGTTTACAATGGCTGAGAGTTATGGCTTCCGACGGACCTGAAACACCTTCGACTAAGGTGGATGAAATCCGGAGTGTTGATGACAGTGATTACCCTTTGGGTGTGCACTGAGAAGAAATTTTTGAAGGTTGCATACACTCATAATGAAAAAAATGTAAGTTTAACCACCAATATTTGTACAAGCTAAAATTTTAATTTTGGTTATGAAGGAGGTTATTGGGATTAGGAATTCATATTTGTATCATATTTTATGTATATAATTTTTTTTATTGCAGGCTATTGTTGGACAGTATGGGATGACTGATTCATACGCGAAACCGATATTGTTTTGCGCGTGCAACAACAATTCAGTTCGTATGTATGAGTTGCAGACATGAGTGACCATCAATCTTGCATCTAGTTGTCTTGCTAACTTTGCTGCAATGTTTGTGTATTATATCATTCTTGTTTTTTCTTGTTATTGTAGCTACTCATTGACTGTGCCTGCTTCTACAGGCTTTTAGAGAGAAGTCGCATGTTTACACGAACTCTTCTTTACTGGAGATGGAACTGGTTTGCTGAATGCATGGAAATGGTTGGAAGAGCATAAGGTGCCTTCCTCCTGAGCTACAAGAGAAGTTCTTTCGAGGAGGGGACTACAACATATGCTTATATAATAATAAAGGTACAACATTGTTGACTTAATAAAAAGTGTTTAAATAACCCTCATTCAGAATGCGAATTTCATATCACTTAATTTCTCTATGCATATTAATAACTCTACATCTACAATATTAAACCCTGCGCATTATTGCAAAGCTACCACATTTACATGAGAAAGATGGCAGGGCAGCAAGACACAGAAATTATTCTGTTTAATAACAAGACTACAAATTAAACAAAAAAAAAATTAAAGTGCAATATGTATTATTATTTTTAAATCGGGTGTAGGAACTTTGAGTGTTGGTTGACTTGCAAAGTTACATTGACAACTATTATATGAGTTGTATCATATAGGGTTATTGCTGTCATTGTTTACAAAATGTTACCGTATGCATTCAATTTCAATAGGGTTCTTTTTATGCTTCATTGTTAGTAGTTTAGTTATCAGCCGATGAACTGGCCAAATTGGTTGAACCATTTGATTTTGGAGAACTTTTTTTTGTTACACGGAGGCATCTCTTGAGTTTATAAATTTCTGCGTGTTCGTAATGAATCTCTGGAATGTAGGTATGAGTTAGGATTTGGGAAATTACTCATCAGAATTGCTTTCTCTTTTCATTTATAACAGTCATATATGTACAGTGCTTATGGTTGATGTTAATTATAGTTCTGAAATATTGATACTCTAAATGAAAAGATATTAACATGGGGTTTACAGTGCATCCCACACTAGATTAAAAGTCACATGTGTAGAATGGTGAGAGAAGAAAAGGTAGGAGTGAAGTTCAGAGAGTCAACAAAATGACGTTCGTGAAATTGTACACCATGGTAAAGAAGATATCCACATACTTGTTAAAATAGAGTGGCATCTCCAAATTTGTCGACGCGTGTCCTTCTTCCCTCCTAGTCCTCCTCACGAATCGGTTCGTATTATCATAATGTTGTGTATAAAGTTATTATCAATATTAATAATTTTTTTCATAAAAATTTCTATTTGAATGCTTGTTGACAAAGAAACAATATACTTATTCAAATATCTGGTTAAATTTGATTCATTCCTATTCGACAATTAAACGCTAAATTTATGTCGAGAGAATACGAAATGATAGTGTTTATTCCATTTTTCTTTGTCTCCTGTTAATAATTGATTGAGTGAGTGTTGCCGACTAGAATAGGTAGCATCAATAAGTGAATTGTCGAAATATTAGAAAGGAGTTTCAAAACTGTCTTATAGTTGGAGTTACCAGTCGGGGATGGAATAAAAGTAAAATGGAGCAAGAAATAAGATGTTAGTGTTTGTTTAAATGAAGGACGGTACAGAGTTGTCGAGTTATTAGGGTTAAAGCATGGGTATTTCGTTATTTTTAAGTGTAATGGTGAATCTAAATTTAAATTCACAGTGATCAGTTCGAGTGATTCGGAGATTGATTACTCGAGTTTGCGAAGTTTCCATGACAATCACCACCATGTGGGAAATCATTTTTCGATTCATATGGGGGTGATGATTATGGAAACTTCTCAAACTTGAATAATCAATCTCCGACGCACTCGAACGGATCGCCGCGAATTTAAATTTAGATTCACCATTATACTTAAAAACTACAAAATATTCGTGCTTTAATCCCAATAACTCGACAACTTTGTACCAACCTTCATTTGACCAAACACTATCATCTTCTTTTTTGCCCCCATTGTATTTTTATTTCATCCACGGCTGGTACCTCTAACGACATCGGAGTTGATCGTCCTTTCCAATTTTTCTATTAAAAAAAAAGCTGCTACCTCCTCAATTCGGCAACACGCAAATTTTCAAAAAAATGTTAACAATTAAGTTGTAAAATAGATATCAACAACGTTATTGTTTCACAGAAGAATAGGAATGCATCAAATTTAAATCGATACGAGTGATGATCTTGTTTTTTGCCAATAATTTACTAAATAGAATTTTAGCATGACGAAAAAAACTTAATCATGCTAATTCCTGTTTGTTGCCCACTTCTTGAGGAGGAGGAGGAGGTGGAGGTGGAAGAAGAGGAAGCTGCGTGCACACAATTGGTTAACGAAGTAGACGACGAAGAATAGGAAGATAATGCCGTCCACGTTAATCTGACCTATGCTACGTGTTGAAGTCAATTACGTGATTTGTGACGGTTTAGTTGGTGAGGCGATTGTGGAGCAGCTATACAGGAATGGGATGCAACTTCATGTTGGTCTGAGAGTGAACTAGTAGGGTATTAGAATCCAGGTGATGTCATCGAGGTCTGCCGGTACTATTCCTGGAAACTGGCAATAGTTTTGAGACAACATGGGCAACAGGTATGTTCCGGCAATCCTGTTGAAAATTCTATGGTATTTCTATTGAACAAATTTTACAACCGGGTGAGACAACCTACCCAAGATGAGAGGTGGAGTTTGTTTGGATAGGTACATGTATTTTCCGGACCTGTTGTTGTCATTGTCCTACTTTAGCAACTTCCAAGCATCACATGTTGTATATATGTGGTTGGTTTATGACTTTGAGGGATTAATAAAGTTGCATTTTATTCAGTATATTCTATCTGATAGAAAGTAACTGATCCAATTTTGGAGAACTGGCTATTCCGTTAGATTGTCTAACTTGTTGTTTCACGGTTGTGCCTGTTTCTTAGTTTCTCTCTTTTCTTTTCGTGTTAGTTAGCTGTTGTGAGTTTTGCTTGCTATCATTTATCTTGTGAATGCTCCATCTTGTTTCACAGTTAAATAGTTATGTTTACTTCTATTTTTTCTTCAGTGTTCTGCCGGCCAGCTGCAAGAAAGGAAAGTGTCAAAACACACTCATAAGAAGGGTTAGTTTAATTTGCAGTTCCCAAATTCAGAAGACAAATGCGAAGACAAAATTGTCAACTACAACTGATTATCACTCTGAGTTCATGATATGTGCTTTTTTGGAACCTGTCTTGTTTCTTTCAACACATTGAAACAAAGGAGCCAATCACAAGTTGAAACATACGCTAAGCCTCCCCCAAAAGCTAAAAAATTACATTTCTTCCGAACACAGTATTCCTTTTAGATGACACAGACTTTGTAGTCCAACTTTATACTTCTCATTTAGTGAGTTTCATGACAGTTTGTGGATATCCTCATTCATAGGTAACAAGCACGATGAAATATGTGGGACATCTGAGAGGTTTTATTACTTAGGTGTGTAGTTTAATGTCAATGTATAAATTAAGCTTTATTAAGAAGTCATTCTTGACAATTCTTTCACTTACCATCTTAATTTTTGTTCTGCAACCATTACGTATGATGAGTTTTAACTTAAGTTTTATGTTTGAGAATTTTTATAGCCAGCAGTCTCAGTGACTGGTTTCCTTTATGGGACATATTACTGTATGCTTGTTGTTCCATACATTGTGACTTGGGCAACATGTGTTGAATGAATTTTGAACATGTTCAATCAGGCCTTCCAAAGTCTAATAAAACATAATGAGACATGTGCGATACTGACTTTGCGTCCATGTAGAAGAGGTTATAATGTATCCGGACGATCTCACTGTAACTCATTACTAGATGTATAATGATACAGGAAATGGAAAATACTTGAAGATAAAATTCTTAACAAGTAACAATTGAATAATATAAGTTTTGATTATAGTGAGTAAACACTATGGTTAAAGATCATTAATTAGAACTTATATGAATTTTCAGATAACGTTGCGGTTTTAAAAAAGGTTATTATATTCGTAATAGATTTATTGTGCTATTACATATTATTACCAGCAATAAGCTCTTTATCGGATCTAACAATTGTAGAATTCGGGCAATGAACTCTTCTTGAATCATATAAATTTAGTGACTAAGTATACAAATTTACGGAGTTCGTGAAACATACACAATGTCTTACTTGTAGACTAAGTATACAAATTTACAGAGTTCGTGAAAACATACACAATGTCTTACTTGTAGACATTGACTACAATCGATATAAGACCACATAAATTTGTTACCTATTTACTGATTTAAAACTAACTCCCGTATGGTGTTTAGCATTAAGAATGGAATAGCAGTGAATTCAACGTTATCATAAAGAAACATGATCCCCAAGGGATATTTTATTCCCTCGAATGCGGCTGTTGTTAACTACCTTGTTACCGTTCATTAATGGTGTTACGTTTGCATGTGAGATCTTTAACTTCTGTTGGCCAGTTAGGATATCTGAGTTAGTCATCATCCGTTTCATATAACGTTTCCGGAGAAGAGAGTGAAGTCGCAATACAAATTCAACGTAACCATACACAACAATCTTAATACCATGACCCTCGTACTTCTGGGAATACAAAAGGAGAAAAAAAGGATAACTGAAACTAAAACATCCTAGACCTAAAGCCGACTACACAAAGGCCATAGTTCATCAAAATGGCTCAGCAGGGTGTAGCTGATACTAGGGGTGTTCGCGGTGCAGTTTGGTTCGGTTTTTTAATGAAAAATCATCCGATCTAATGTTATATTAATAGTGCGGTTTGGTTTGGTTCGGTTTTTTTATTAAGCCCATCCGAACCAAACCAAACCAATTAAATTCGGTTTGGTTCGGTTCAGTTTGTTCGGTTTTTAAATTGTTTTGAAAACCTTTCCTATTCTAATCATCAAATCATATCTAGGGTACTAAAATAATTAACAATTTTGCAAAATTAGTAGATGCAGATGGAACAATGATCAACTTATAAATCACTAACAAATTAGCAGAAGTATAACAAATTAAAATCATTATAATGGTGCACCAAAAATTTTGCAAAAATGGTGCACCAATTCCAAACTGAATCAAGAAATAGAACCAAACTAAGTAAAAAATACAACCAAACTAATTCCAAAACCAATTCCACAAATTCTTCCTCTTTCACCTAAGCTGTACATATCCGCCTACAGCACAAGTAAACCCAAGAATTACATAAAATGGTTTCAAACAGATTATATGCAATAGAGGTTATGAAAAAGTATAAAATAAATGGTTGGAATCATATAATGGTGAATCTTTTACACCTTCTCATCAATCTTAGGCTATCCTTGTTCAATTTCAGGAGCTTCTCATCAATCATATAATGGTGAACAGTTTCGTGAAAGTCAGCCCCATTTTTAACTACTCTGAACACAATAAAACAAAAATCGTCATCACATCATCAACACATCCAATCCAAATTTGATTTTTTTTTTATGTTAAAAAAATGAAATACGCAGATGAAATGGATCATCATAACACCATAAGCAATTGACGAATACAATTCCAAAATTGGTCAATAAATATAGTCTATTACATTCACTGTCAGCAGAAGTAATCATGTTCAAGGCACGGTCAAGAAAGACACAATAATATTAGAAATGATGGATAAATATATTCTATTAGAGTGATGTTCATAGACATGCCAACTGTCGATCGCCTGCTGAACTAATTCATGGTTCCCACAATGGCTATATACCTTAGCTCTTCCAAAGTCTTCCTCTAAACTAAAAAGTTCAGAATCAACCCTAAACCAGAATTTTCCTAAATCAAAACAGAACAAAAATTTCAAAATTAAAAAATTAAATCATAATCAACAACTCAACCATAGAATCAAGAACAAGGCAACCACAAATAAATTAAACAATGATCAAGAGCAGAAACACAATAATAATAATAATAATAATATAGCAAGAGTACAAAATCAAGAGCAGAAACACAACAATAAATAAAATAAAAATAGAACAACAAATAAAATGAACAATGATCAGTGAACCAACAATCAGAACAATGAATCAATAACAATGAATCAATAACAAGTAAAGCAATAAAACAATGAATTTCCCTAAAAAATGAAAAACAAATAAAACAATGAACTGAACCAGCAATAAAAATACAACCAGTAACAATGAAATCAATGAATCAATAACAAGTAAAACAATCAAACAAATTACTTAATTCATGTATTATTGTTGAAATATCTTTGAAACTAGAACAGGATGGATGGATGTTCCGTTGTGCTCAATAATTGTCTAATCTATATCAACTACTTATTTGTTCTTATAATTATGCATTATGAGTATGGATCAAAGAACACCTAAATCACAGGATTATTATGTTGATGACAACAACTTTTCTTTGTTCTTTGTTCTAGTTCAGAGACTGAAGAGCGGTATGATAAATATTTAAATAATTACATACCTAACTCGAAGGCTCGGGCTCCATGTCTCGGTAGTGCTGTGCTGGGTGGCTCGGTGCTGTGGGTGGCCAGAAACAGTGCTTGGGGTGGCGCCGGTGTGTGTCGACGACCGTGACTCCGCGAGGGTGATGCTGGCTGGGGATCGATGATGTTGTCCGTGAGGAGGAAAGGTTCGGCGGCGCTGTGAAGAAGGCTTCAGTGGCGCTGGGAAGAAGACTTCTGCGGCACTGCCAGGTGGTGGGAGGAAGGGCTTCAAGCTCGAGACTGAGAGTGCGAGAGTGTGAGACTGAGAGAATAGAGCTAGGTTTACATTTGGGGCAATTGGGGATTTGGGGGTGGGGGATTAGGTCACGCACGTTTTGGGGGTGGGGTGGGGGGGGAGGGGGATTTGGTTTTTTAAGGTTTTTAATATACTGGTTCGGTTCGGTTCGGTTGGAGTTTTCATAATCAAAACCAAAAACTGAACTGAACCGCAATAAAAACAGCAAAATGTATTTTTTCAGTTTATTCGGTTTTCGGTTTTTTTGGTTCGGTTGGTCGATTTAGGTCGGTTCGGATCGATTTTGAACACCCCTAGCTAATACGGTTTGGCCAGGGGTTACCAACGCGTGGTTGGTGAAGAGGCGTACTCTGCCAAATTGTCAGGAAGAGTCAGAGTCAGATTCCACCAACTCCGGGTTGTTACAATGGAGAATGTACCTGTATGAGGAATGAAGCTCCCATAGCTGGACTTCACCGCCCCTATCTCCCATTGTAGTTCATAATTGACTGAGAGGGACTCGTCTAGGAGATCGTAGTTGTACTCATCAAGGTGCTTTCTAGATATTTCCTGCAAGACTCGTATCATCTCCGAGGTGGCATCTTTGCGCGCAAGGTGGGGGTCTGTCGAGAATATCACAACTGCAGACAGAGCTCCTGTACGTGTTCCTGGTGGGGTGAGCACAAAGAACCTGTGAACAATTCCCACCACGGTGAAGTCTCGTGTTTGGCTCTAGTAATAAGGTGCCGGTCGAGAGAGCTCTTTGCATAGTTGGCGGAGAGCTGTTTGGCGGCTCCTCCAAACAGCGACCTTGCTCCAGTCACGATCCAGAATCATCTCGTCGGCTACAAAGAGAAAAAATTGTTTCATTAGGTAGCTCGAAATGCAGGCATGGGAATGCCTTGAACCCCAGTTGGCAAGGTAAAAAAATTGAATCATCTATACGTGAATCGGTAAGAAGAATTACCTGCTCCCCTTCTTCGTGTGTTGCTTATGAGCCTAGCGACCTCGTCGGGATTTTTTGCTGCCCACCATTCCTGCCTTATTCGCTCCACAACGGAGACGCGTTCCGGCACGTCGCCTCGTGCGTCAGCGATTAGAGCACGGATGTGATCCACGGATGCTGCCTCTTCATAAGTTCCTTGAGCCGGGTTGCTGGTAGACATTGCTTGGTTTGGACACCCATGAAGCAGTTATCTACGCCTGTGAATTCTTGGAGCAGGATGACAGATTCAGTGCCTTCGTTGAAGTATAGCGTAATGCTATTGTGGGTTCCCCATATATAATATAGAAAAATGTTCACATGTGCCAGGCAACTTTATTGGCATATTGCTATGCCGTAATGCAGAGTCGCTGAGATATATATTAAAAATTACAAGGGTGGAGATGGATTCGTAGTAATGTGAGAGAGTAAGGAGACATACATTGTTTGATTGGTCTTCTACCAATCTTGAAGCGGAAACCGAATTAGAATTGGTCAAGATTACATGGTGGGCAGTTGAATTACAATTTTTTGTGTCTACTTCAACCAGAAAAATTTATATTCCAGCCAAAAAAACAAATAAAATTCATACTAAGATATTATTTCTTAATTGCAACGAATAACATATAAAATAAATATATTTTATTTTAATTCGCGATATACGATAAATTATTTCATTTAGTTATTAAAAACATGTTAAATAGCTATATTTATTAAAAATATTATTAATGTAGATTTTTACCTAAAATATTACATGTATGATTACATACAAAAATTGAGGCTTTTTACGGAAAAAAACACCAGTAACAATTTTTAGTTGTTACATTTATACCTAAGAACAGTAATAGAAACAAAAAATACATAATATTATTATTTCTTGAAACTATTTAAATATCTAACAAAATTAGATACGTCGACATTATATGTGTATAAGGATATGTACATATATATTTCATAATGAATTTAAAATCATGTATTTTTTTTTTTTGTTTGTTTATAAGTGCAGGTAAAAAAAATGAATTTGGTTTAGTCAAGATGAATACGAGTTGTTTTTAGTGTATACAAATAAAGTAATTATTTTTTCCTACTATTTCACGTGTTATTTATTTACATTTTAACATGTTCTATTATTATGGACTTCACTAATTTTTTTTAAAAGGTTTTTTTTTTCTTATTACAATTCAACGATCACTAAAATGTGATACCTTTATTGTGCACAAGCTATATTGGCTCATTTTAGACATTTATTGTGTATAATTTGTCTTAATCGAATAAATTGATTATCAACGTATTTTAGTTTTAAGTATTTAAATATGGTAAAAATCGTACATTCTAAGTTTAACTTATTCCACATAATTTTTCGTAAGATCGAACCCTAAGTTGGTGCTAAAATGAAACAAATTTAAAAATTCTTGTTTACATCAACAAAGACTTGCAAAATGATATCTACCAAATGAAATTACTATGTTTCGTTTTGCTCATAACTCAGTATTCTAGTCGAAATAAATGTGGTGTTAATAGGATCACTTCATAAAATAAGAAAATATTATAGGTGACAATAGAATTATAAAAACAAAAATATAATTTATTTGAATTAGATTATATAAATTTTGAAAGTTAAACCTAAAATTTAATTTAAATCTAATGAAAATTGTTTTCAATTTTGATGTATTTTATAATTAAATTTAAATTAGATCATATCGAATTAAATTTAAATTGTTTTTATACGATGTCTTAAATCATATGTCCAACTTGAATTAGAAACTTATGATTACAATTTTTGTGTTATTTAAATTATATTTTTGTATTATTCAACTAAATTTTCTATATTTCTTAATTAATTATTTTGTGTGTCTTAAAATTTGTGTTTTTCTTCTATTATTCAACTAAAAAATTGCATAATTTAAAATTACTTTATTTAAAAAAATATTTTTTACATAATAATAAACAAAAAATGTTTTTATAATTATTATATCTAAATATAATTGATAAATAAAAATATTTTTTTACATGAAATATTTAAATATAAAATTATTTTTATTTTTTGAAACAATCTTTTGAATAAAAATAACTAAAAAAATTATTTTTTATAAATTCACCTAAATAAGTCCTTAATCTTTGAATATTCTAGGCTTACTATAATACATAAATCTTGTAATTCCAAATTTATCCACAAATAACATATTCAACACTTCAAAATTTGATTTCATTTTATTTTCAAACGTTGTTTTAATAATTTTTATAGCTGAAAAAATTCATTGAAATAAAGTTTGTTGTCACAGGAAAAATAAAAATTTTAAATATTTTTTACGAAAAATATATAAAAAACATTAATTAATAATTAACAGTAATGATAAAAACTAATAAAATCTAATGGCTTTGAACATTTTCCATTACAAATTTATTATATATTCATGCATAATACATTTATTATTATTATTATTATTATTATTATTATTATTATTATTATTATTATTATTTAAAAAGCTACTTTCTATTGATTGTTACTATTAAGGTTACACATACTGAGTTATTCACATATCATTGTTTTATGTCCAATATATTAACATATAATTAATTAATAATACACATATTGCATGCACCAATAATAATAATAATAATAATAATAATAATAATAATAATAATAATAATAATAATAATAATAATAAATTATAAAAATTAGGAGAGGGACATTTTTTAATTTTGATATTGGTCTTCTGTTGGTAGTTTTCAGCTTTGATAAAGTTTGATGTGTTTTACTATAATATAAAATCTATAAATGTAACTCTCAGAAAATTATTTTTTAAATATATAAATCTGACAATTATATTTGTCATTTTGATTTTTAAATTTTTTAACATATGTTAATCGAATCTGTCAATTTATTTTATGATGAAATAAAAAATTATACCAACACAGATCGATTTTTCGAATTTATGTATCCCAAAAGTTAAATTGCGTATTGAGAATTCGAATCTTTAGATAAAGTTTTTTTTTTTTTTTTTTTTTTTTTTGTATGCTCGTGTAAAATCACGAAGTAATCAAAGTTCAATGTTAACAAAATTGGTACAATTAATTTTAATAATAGGTGATTATAGTTAAGTGGTTGGATAAATAAAAATAATTTTTGTAAAAAAACATAAACAATATTATTTTGCTTAACTTAAAGGTTCGTTTATCTTAACTCCTTTTATAATCTCACTTCACAGTTAAAGGTTTATTGTATTTTTTCATTTTATGTATACTTAATATTATAAAATATGAATTTAATTTTGATGTTTTATCAGTGTAAAATAGTTTTACATATGCATTTAATTACGTAGCACTGCATCAGTAATGATAACTATCTTTTACATTGATTACGTGAATGGTCATCTAAAAGAACGAATTTTATTGCGCGACTGTATAAAACAGTTTAAACTGTAAATGTATCAAAATTAAACTCTATAAAATATTTCTTAAAACATAATTATAATGTTTCAATTAATATTTTAAATTATTTTAAAATCTTAATTAAAAATAAATTTATTTAAAAAATTTCTATTATACTGTTCGCTTCACACATATTTATTATATAAAATTTGTTTGTATCGTATTATATTTATAGAATATTCAAAAATATACTATAAATATAATATTAAGCATACATAAGTTGTGAGTAAAAAATTTTAATTTTACATATCACCACAGAAAATCCAAAAAAACTCACTAGAAATTTATTATCATAGTACCAATTTATTAGAACAAACCACTTTAACAAACTGTTATCTGACTTATTTTTAACTAATGATATTAACGGCATTAAGAATTCAAAACAACTACTAGTAGAGAAAGAGAGAGAGTGGTATGGACGTGTCAGAACTCCAATCACACAAGGAATTCTGTCGCTTGTTATTTTTTATGTGGGAGAGAGAGAAGTGTATAACAAGAAGCTGTGAGCAGAAGTGTGTTTCACATTGGTATGGGATGTACAAATTGAATGCACCGATTTGTTTGTTTTATTTTTTTTTCAAACAAACAATCACAAATCGGACGGTCCGATTTGTGAATTCGAAAATAAAAAAATTTTTAATGTTGAAATCGGACCGTCCGATTTTTATTTTAAAAAATAAAAAATAAATAAAAAATGCAAAACGGACTCTCCGATTTGTAGTTTATTTTTTTTTCCAAACAAATCGGACCCTCCGATTTGTAATTTATTTTTCTCTTCAAACAAATCGGACTGTCCGATTTGAATAAAACACCATATAAAAAAAAACACATAATCTTCCAATAATGATGTATTACACATATATTTAAACAATATAAAAAAAATTAGCCGAATTCTGTATTCTCTCTCTATAAATTTGGTTCTGTACCATAACGTGACCCTCGTTTTCATATTATTAATGTGTTAAGTACATAAAAAATTTTATGCTAAATACTCTAAATCTTAACCCCCTAAATTTTCGTGCTCAATACTTTAAATTTTGGACCCTAAACCTTAAACTATGAGTAAAAAATTGTACAACATAAACTTTATGCCCTTATCCCTAAATCGTAATCCGTTATATTAAATCACGGATTTGTGTATGTCAAAAAAATTATCTTAGTGTAATAGAAGGAGACAATAGAATTATAGTGAGTAATGTTAAGGTCTAAAAAACTGTGGGGACTACTTTCGACAATGGTAACTGATGCGAATTTGCATTCAAATTGTTGAGTTTAATCAATATTTAATTACTTTTAGCCACTATAAATGCTACTTTGAGTTGTGTACAATTTCTGTTTATTTCAGGTAACATTCTGATGGATTTGACGGAGTTTTGTAGCAGAAAAGGAAGAAAGCAAATGATGTTGTCAATCCCAACCTCCTTGCACTCAAACAAGAATAACTTGAGTTACAGAAGTCCAATTGACGTGATTCTAGCGGCATTGGAAAGTCAACTTCCAGAGCTTTCTAATGATATATAATAGTATACCCTTTTCTTCCATTTCGTACGGACCACTTCACGCCAAACTTGAGGAAGCTCAAGCTTGGCACCAACTCAAAAGCCTCAAAGAAGAATACACGCTGCCATCTCCACGCCGAACTTGCTCAAGTTCGGCGCCAACTCAAAGGCTTCAAGAAAAGTATGTGTGCACCACTCCACGCCAAACTTGGATTCTTCCAAGTTTGGTGCCACCCTTAATGAAGCCAATGGTCCCCACTCGTCCCAGGATGCACTACATGTGAAGGCTTTGCAAATTTTGATTAAATTTTATTTTATTTATAATTAGAAAAAGATATTATTTAGTTTTAGGAATATATTTTTACATTAATTAGAATTAGATATAAAAGGAAAAAGAATCAGCCTTTCGGGCTCTTCTCCTCTCTTCTACCTCATTTTGCAATTTACAAAATCCTAGTTTTCTCTCTGAACCATGAGCAACTAAACCTCCACTGTTAAGGTTAGGAGCTCTGTCTATTGTATGGATTGATACTATTATTTTTTCTACTTTAATTCATGTACTGATTTCTATTTCAAGAATTGTTTTCATTCTTTATCTTATGAATCTGGGTGGAACGGAAGTATGACCCTTGTTCTAATTGAGTTACTGTATAACTTGAAAAAGCTCTTTACTTGAACAACAGCTAGAAAATAATTTCTCCTAAATTTCTAATTATCTGGACTTAACGGGATACGTGACATATAATCCTCTTATATTTGGATAATTAGGGTTTTTGTGGCATATAACTAGAATTGAACTTCACCCTCTAATTGGAATTAAGTGACCAAGAAATTGGCAATTGATGAAAGTTAGAGGAGACTAAAAAGGTCTAAGGAATTAGGGTTTAGTCACATATAATTTTTCATGAATAGAATCTTGCATGATTAAAATAGTTGGTAAGAAAAATTAATCTGGAAGATAGATATCTCTGAAGCCTTAACTGTTTCTCCATATATACTTCACAACTTGTTTACTGCTTGCTTTCTGATTTCTTGAATTTACTGTTAATGCTTTTGAACTCTCAAAACACCATTTTCTGTTTGTCTGACTAAGACAATCATTCAAT
The DNA here is from genome assembly GCF_003086295.3 of Arachis hypogaea. Classification (NCBI taxonomy): domain Eukaryota; kingdom Viridiplantae; phylum Streptophyta; class Magnoliopsida; order Fabales; family Fabaceae; genus Arachis; species Arachis hypogaea. Next base: position 111,583,216 of record NC_092048.1, read on the forward strand.
CATTGTTGCTTGATGCATCAATCCTCGTGGGATCGACTCTCACTCACCTGAGGTATTACTTGGTACGACCCGGTGTACTTGCCGGTTAGTATGTGGGTTATAAATTCCGCACCAGTAACAAAGTATATGGCTTTAAAATTCAAAACCTTGAATTTAGTAAAATTATAAAATCTAATTGGATGACGTAGAGACACTAACAAGAAACACAACCTATTTGTAAAACTTTCTTTCGTTATTCTTGTTAATTTCTCATAGATATAATTTATCATTACATTTTTCTTCCCAAACTTTTGAAATAAAACAATGACATTAATTTAGACTTTTACAAATTATTACTAGTTTATCACCAAATAAAATACAACTTACCCTAAACCCTAAACCCGATTCCTTAAACCCTAATCACTCAACCCTAAACCCTGAACCGTAAACCCTAAATCATAAACTCGAACAAAATTTCATTAGTATATGGTCTAGGGTTAGGACCATAGAGTTTATTAGGGTTAGGAATGGTAGTCCGTCTTGCCCTCACCGTGGGGTCTACAGATCCGACCTCCGCGACAGTTGTGTAGATGATTTCGCGTTTAGTGTTTTTGCCTAACGATTTTGGTTTTCGACGTAAGTGCCACAATTTTATCATTTAACCTTGTCAGCACCCAAAATCTAATCACCCGTGTCATCTCATTTTCTGCTTGTCCATTATCATGAAACCATGGAGTGAATTGCCTTTCGATACCTTCCCTTGTTCCTTTTTATAGTTTTAGTGTTCGAATATTTTTGAGGTGGATATGTCATATTTTTTCCTTTAACTTGTTGTCGTTTAAAGGTTGTAACTTACACTGGAACAGTGTGTCACTGTTCCATCGTTATTTCCTGAAGTTCAATACCCAAACCGGATTCGTCACAAATTGGGAGACTTTTTCATTGTAATTGAAAATAAATATTGTTGCAAAAACTAAAGAGTTCTCTCCAATTACAGTTAAAACTAAGTTTCATTGTCTAAAAATAAATTGGATATAAACCAACGTTGTATCTATTCCATTATATAAAAATCGGTTTTTTGTATTTAACAGTTGAGTTGATGTGGAATGCTTTTGAGAATTTTTTTGAATTTATTTTTTTAACTCATTAAACATAATTTATTATGATACATTAATTATATCAACTAATTATTGTGATTGCATATTTAAATATCACACAATTTATTATAATTTATATTAATTTATTTAGGTTGTATTTTCTAAGTTATTTCTTTTCATATTCAGATAGTATTTTTTTAATTTATTTCTTTTAATTTCGTAAACCAAACTAGCTAGGCTAATTATGTATATTAATTACTTTATTTGATTAATTATCCCATATACTGCAGGAGAACAAAACCAAATAAAATGGTACAAGAAATTATAAGAAATTGTATTTACCAATTCTCCGGTACCTCCTAACTCAATAAGTACAAAACGAATCAACCACGTACAGGGTTGGGAGTGGAGCGGGTTCTTGCCCTACCTGACTCTACCCCGCCGAACTTAAACTTCTCAACTACCCACCCCACCTATGCCTAAGAATAGTAGAATTATGTACCTTTACCCTTTCTTGCGGGCACCCTTTCCACCCCTACCCTTTCTGCCTATATTAATTCTAAACCCATTCTATCTATGTTATTCTTATACCCGCTGTATCTCTTCCATATGTCATCAAGAATGTTTAATTACAAATTTGACAATAAAATGGTGTAACATCATATTCTCTAATTGCAGGTAAAATTAAATTAACACTAAAGTTAATATAAAAATACAGCTATAATATATTACTAAGTTAACTACCAAAATATGTCACCCTCCTATCAAAAAGTAAGGGGGATTTTTTACAAAAATAGTAAATATCCTTCATCCATCCCCTTGTTTACTTCTATTTCATTCTATATTTCTCTTTACCCTTCTCACTCTGTATATAATTTAAAATTTATACATTCCATTTTGAATCTGAGTGAACCAAAGTGTATCACGAAGTATTCTCTCATTACGTTTGTAACAAAATCATTTCTCTAAAGTTAATAAACTCCCTCTTTCCTGTTTTCTTTATTGTTCTCACTCTATTCTCTTATCCTTTCTATTTTTACAGTTTTGATATACAACAAATGAAATAAACAAAATTATGTAATTTAAATAAATTTATAAAATTAAAAAATACCTTATGTTTACAATTAAATATAATTAAAAAGTAATTCCCGAATATTTTTTACATAAAAATATATTATTATCATTATTATTGTAATTCTTTTTTGGAAATTTTTTTGATTTTTAATCTAGTTTTAAATTCTCACCACATATCTTTGTAATCTATCTTTTTATTTTTTTAATCGAAAAATTAATTACATATAGATATATATTTACTGATAGAATAAATATCTTTGTACTATTTATTCTACATTACTCTTATCTTTTGTAATAATTTATAATGTCAAAATAAATTTGTCGGGCCTGCTACACATACAAGCAAAAACGGTATACAAGTTTTACAAGTTGGCCCAGCCCATAAAAAATACACGCGCAGTGATGAGCATTGAATGGAGCGTCATTTACACGCGCTCCACTCAAACGGTTACGCTTCACGTAAACCGCCCCCTTAATGGCAAACTCTTCCACTTCTTCCACTTCTCAAAGCCATTCAGAGAAAAAGCAACCCTTCCATTTTCGAGCAACGTTCGAAACTCAAGATATACACCTCGTCGCTAACATTCGAAAACTCCATCAACACACCATAGAACTCTCGATCAAGAATCTCCAGAGAGAACAAAGCTATAATACTCAAGGTACGTTACATTACCATTGCTGTATATTTTCCATATTTCGAACTAGATTTTACTGTTCTTCTACGTTGTTGTACGTTCTACTGTTCTTCTTGCTCTACGTCTCATTTTACAGTTTATAATGTTCTACTTGTTCTAGGTTTCACTATTATTCTTGATTCTATGTTACACTGTTCTTCTTCGTTCTTCTAGGTGTTACTGTTCTTGTTCTTCCAGTTCTTCTGGTAACTGATTTTTGGGAGTATATTCCGTAGTTTGGTGGGTGTATATGAGCTAATATACATGGGTGTATATGGCGCAAATTGTTGGGTGTATTTTTCTGAACTGATATACTGTAATAGCCAGCAGTTACAACTGTTCTTATATTTGCTTGTCCATGGGTGTATATTGCTTTACCTTGTATATTGATGCATGTTTGAGTGATACCTGACTGATATATATGGGTGTATCTGAATCATATCTATGGGTGTATCTGACTGGTATATATGGGTGTATCTGAATCATATCTATGGGTGTATCTTACTGTTATCTATGGGTGTATCTAACTCATATATATGGGTGTATATTACTGATAACTTTGTGTGTATTTTTCATTTCAGAGAAAATGGCAGCAAGAAACCAACCTGGAAGAAACGTAAGAACAAATATATGTCTTACCTGAAATTAGTTTTATATAATAGAAACATATCTGACTATAATTTTGTTTCTGTTTACAGCAAACAAAAGACCTTAAGTGTGCAACACATCTGATAAGTGATAAATTCAGAAACATGAGTGAGGAGAAGAAAACGATTGTGAGGGATTTGGGATTCGGTGGCTTGATGCACATCCCACCACTAAGGGTGCATCAGCAAGTGTTAAGGGAGCTGGCTAACAACTTCAAATTGGGGGAGAACAGACTGGAAACCGGATACGGTTCTTTTAAAATAACCCCAAGAAAAATAGGTCATGCGCTTGGCATCAACGCAACAGGTAACTCGCTAAAAATTATGGGTGTATATTAACTGACGCTTGGGTGTATTTTAGTTGATGCTTGGGTGTATTTGATTCGATATTCATACTTTGTTGTTTTTCTTTTTGTAGGAGATCTATTTCCTCAGAAAGTCGATTATAAGAAACTTTCTGAGGATGGCAAAGTAATTTTTAGAAGATTCCAGGGTAAGACCCTCAAAAGTCTTATAGATGAGATGATGGATATTGGCGTTGGTAACGAAGAGGATCGCCTGATGTTCAAGAGGATTTTCATCCTCTATATACAGATGGCGTTCCTTTTGCAAACGACAATAAACAAAATCTCGCATGTACACCTGGCCCCAATTTTTGAGATGGACAGCATAACGGAGTGAAACTGGAGAGGGCATGTTTTGACCTTTATCGTCAAGGGCATAACCGACTACAAGGAGAAAAAGAAGAAGGCAATTGATGGCTGCCTCTTTGCCCTGATGATAATATACTTTCATCTTTCTAAAAATAAAGGCAAGAAAAGGGCTGAAAGACCGCCAAAACCCTGGATTAGCAACTGGAGTAAGGAGCAGTTGGTCGAAAGAATGAATGCAGAAACAGAGAAAATTTTGGTAAGTTGAACATAATATGTTGAGTGTATATTTATTTATCTGAATGCTGCTAAATAAATTATCTGATGTTTCAGAGGATTGTAAAGATGGCGCAAACAAGAGAGAAAATGAAAAAAATAGAGAAAACAGAAAAAAACAACAAATCAAAAAAACAAAAAAAAGGAAGGCAAGTTCAACATCGTCTTCGGAGGAAGAAACAACTAATAGTGACAGTTCTACCTCTGAGTCTGAGACTCAAGAAGACTCGGAAGATTCAGCAAGAAAACAACCCAGCAAAAAGGGAAAAAAGTAAGTACCATACTTGGGTGTATTTTCTTTCTCGGGTTGGGTGTATTTTGTGGAACCATTTGGGTGTATTTTGTTTATCAAGTTGGTTGTATGTTGTTTATTAACTTGGGTGTATTTCGTTTGTTGTGTTGGGTGTATATTATCCATTCAGTTGGTTGTATCTTGTGCATTCATCTGGGTGTATTTTATATCTTTAGTATGTTCTAAATAGTGATTGTTTGCCTTCCAGAATGGACTCCAAAAAAAGGAAGAAGAGTCAAGAGGATTCAGATTCTTATTCAGAATCCGAATCAACTGATGAGTAATGTTCTGAAATTATTACTCCTTTCTTTTGGCTTCATTATCAAGATTTTGTGTATTAACTGAAGTGTCTCTTATTAACTTATAGAAGCGAAGAATCATCACCGGTGGAGAAGCAAAGAAAAAAGAAAAAGACACAAAGAACACCAAAAAAGTAAGCACTTCTTTGGACAATATTCTGTGATAAAATTAATTTTTTATTTCTGATTCATACTTGTTTTTTCACCCAGAACACAATCCAAAATGAAAAAGGTTGTTGCTGAGCATTCATCTCCTGAAGAAGATCAATCCTATGATGGGTACAGTAATACGTAAGCTATATTACCGTCATCATCATAATTATTTTGGTTAACATCTTCTTTTATGAATGTAGTGAGAGATATGAAATATCAAGTGAAGATCTAGATGAATTGTTAAGGAAAAACGATGAAAATTCTGGTGCACAGAGGTATGTCTTGATGGGGTGTATATTTCAGATTTTACTGTGTTTTCTTTGCTAATAATTGTTTCTTATTTCGCAGGGAGAAGGAAGCTGACATGCGATCGACAGAAAGTCGCTATGTCTCTTCTGAAACGTAAGATGCTTTATTAATAAAATCTTTTTATCATGATTTACGTGTATCATATTTTGTCTGAAATAACATGAAATCTGTTCAGAATACCGGACGTCAACTTGGGAAGTGATGATCCTTCCTCTCAAAGACACACAGAACAAAGTAGTGTAAACAGTCCTGCAGAGAGCATGTAATTTCTCTTTCAAAGAACCGTTACTTTCGTTCTTTTATTACCTTCTGCTTCTAATTCTGTATATATTTTCTTTTAGAAAAAAATTCCTTTATTATTTTATTCGAGAAAAAAAAGGCAGGAAAAAAAAAAGCAAAAACTGCAAGTATGTAAGTTCTCAAAAAACAAAGCCTATGTTCCTTTTGAATTGTTCGGGTGTATTTTTTGACTCTCTTTGGGTGTATTTTAGGTTGAGTCTTGTTCAAGAATCAGCCAGTGAGCCGGCTGATTCGAATATAATGGTTGTGAGGGAAGAGACACCGTCGTAAGCGCTTGCAATGTGAGTTTTTCAAGAATATTTCAACCTTATAACCTTATTATTTTCAAAGGCGTTGTTAACCTTTTATTTTTCTTCTTGTTTAGAGTTCTGATTCAAGTTTTCGTGCCAGTGTCCCAAACAACCACCGTGCCGGAATTTGATGAAACACCTGAGACAGAATTTTATGCAACCCCTCTGCTACAAATTAAAGGAACTACAAAAATGTAAGAAATAGTATTGGGTGTATATTTGTTTCGATTTTGGGTGTATATTGGGTTACAGTTCGGGTGTATATTTGTTTTGAAATTGGGTGTATATTTGCTTACAGTTTGCGTGTATATTGATCCTGAATAGTTTTTTTTTGTCATGATTAATTTGATGTGCCGTGCAGCACTCCTGAACCCCCCCCAACAACTTGAAGAAAGCACAGCCACACTTCCCCCAACTCCATCAAAAAGGTAAGTTTATCAGAGTAAAATCAATGTATGGGTGTATATTGGGTTACAGTTTGGGTGTATATTGGGTTACAGTTTGGGTGTATATTGTTCCAAAATAATTTTTCTTATGTCATTATTAATTTTCTGTGCCGTGCAGCACTCTTAAACCCCCCCCCCCCCAAAAACTTGAAGAAAGCACACCCACGCTTCCCCCAACTCCATCTAAAAGGTAAGTTCATCAGACTAAAATCAATCTTTGCTTATCATCCGTATATTCTTACTCTTACAATACGTTATACATGATCACACAGTTATCCAGCTGAAGAAGACGCTGCTGCGCTGATGATGATGGCACGAACAGCATCGTATGTTCCTAAAACAGATCCAATGCCATCATTCAACCTGGGCTTCACTGATTCAAGCCAAGAAAAAGCAGCAACGCAGGAGGGAGCGTCAACACAGGAGGCAGATAGGGCAAAAACTCCAAAAACTGCAAATTTGCTGGAACAACTAGAGGATTTGGTACAAAAAATAGCAAGCAGTGCGGCGAAAGAAGAAAGTAAAAGTCCACAAATTCAAAAGGAGACTGGCGGAGAAAGTTCTGGGAAGTTTGAAACTCCTGCGAGAATAAATCAGAATACGGATGATATGAAAGAGAAGTGCTACATCTGGGCGACGCGAGTGAAGACATACGCAGATGACAGTACTAATGAGTTTGACAACCTGTGCACTCTGATTGCCCAAGACAAATACATTTTGAATAGAATGCACCTTGCATCGCTCCAGGCAGGAACTTATATAGAATCTGAGGTAATATTAGAATAACATTAATGTTTTAACACCAAAGTTAAATGCATTGTTTATTAATGTAAATTGATTTCGGCATATATTTCTAGATTGTATCTGCCATGTGCCTCATCCTCAACCAGAAAAATGATAAAAGGTTTCAAGAACAAGTATACTGTCTCCCCCCTGATATTGTGGTAAGTGTTACTTCTACGAATTTTGGTTGTATTTTATGTATTCCTTAGGGTGTATATTCTCTGATCAACGGGTCTGTTTTTGTATTCATTTGGGTGTATTTTTTACGTTCAATTGGGTGTAAGTTGTGTAGTCGTTTGGATTTATTTAAAGTATTCACTTGGGTGTATTTTTAGTATTTCATTTGTTGTTTCACAATTGTTGCAGAGCATGGCCGTTTCGAAGCACCCAAACGGGGAATTCATATCACCTAAAACCAATAAGGAATTCATGGTGGAAGACTACCTAATGTTTATTTCCTTCATAGATGGAAAAAAATTAGCTTCGCATCGATATGTGAGTTTTCATTTGTAAAATTTGTTAGTACCATTCTTTACTTATATGCCAAATAAAATAATACACTATTGAAATGTGGCAATCCTTCAGATTTTTGCGCCTGTTTGCTACTCGGGCCATTGGTGGTTATGGGTGATTGATACAACAAAGGGGAGATTTTATATACTTGACCCACTACACAAGAAAGCTCCAAGCGATGGGAGAAAGCAGCTTAATAAATTCACTGTAAGTTGGTTCTGTGTTCTTTATTTTAATAGATAGGTGTATTTCAATTCAATATAAGGTGTATGTATGTTTTGATTTGGGTGTAAGTATTTTCTCTTTTGGGTGTATTTCATTCGGGTGTATTACTGATTTGTTTTGTTTTTAAGGGATATGTAATTTCAAGAATTAGAGCATATACCGGCGGGGCACCTCTGAAGAAAAAGGAGAATGAGTTGGAAATTAAAGCAACATACGTTAAAATCTCAGGCCAAAAATCAAGGTATAAAATTGTGACTCTGAACATTAAACTTTCCTAAATGAGATTTGTAATTTATTTTCTTCGTTTTCAGCTATGACTGTGCTATTTACGTTATGAAGTGGCTTGAGTTAATTGAGCCCGAAAACATTAAAAGGGCGAAGTATGAATGAGATAATTGGCCACAGGTAACTGTCTTTAAAACTATATAGCTCTGTATTACTTTACTGGAATTAATATTGTTATTTAAACAGAATATACTTTTTAATTATAGGAGGAGGCGGACCACTATAGAGTAGAATATGCTTCGCGGATACCATTCAGTGAAATGAATAAAGATAGAGATCAAGCAATTAGAGCGAGTAATACAATAAGACTGTCCAAGCCATCGTCAGTCTTATTGAGTCCATTTTGTCAGATAAATTCTACTGATGTAGAAACTGAGTAATATGACTGCTAGCTAGTTTGTAAATTGAACAAATGCTGTAAAAATTTGCCATTTATAAACAACTTCTGTTCAATGAAATTTTTTTCCATAGTTAAACTGTCTGTGCTGTTAAACTGTCTGTGCTGTATTCAAAAGCTATGTATTACATGTGGTAAAATATGAAGGAAAACATCAAGGCATATGTAAACAGAAATTATAAACTTTTACACCCAACGGAAGTTTAATATACACCCAAGATTGCTTAAATATACACCCAAACTGTCTGTGCTGTTAAACTGTCTGTGCTGTATTCAAAATGTATGAATTATAGGTACTATAATATGAAGAAAAACATCAAATCAAATATACACCCATAACCTGCGATTTTTTACACCCAACCAAAGTTGAATATACACCCTGAAATCTATCCCCTCCATGAACCCTAAACACTTAAAACCTAAACCCTTACCCCCTAACCTGTAAACCCTAAAACCCTGAACCCTAATATTATATATATGTATCTATATGTAAAATGTGAATCACAAGAAAATTCAGAAAAATACATCCAAAAGAACAGTGCTTTTACACCCAAATTCTGTAACTATACAGCCAAAGAGTTATCCCCTGCTCCTAGTACCCTAAACTGATAATTCATAACATGTCCTTGATATTGGCTGGAATTTAAATGCACCACTGATGCGGCATCAAACAAGTTTATCTGAATATAAAAAACTCACATATTAGCTAAACTATTAACGAGAAAAATAAACTCAATCACCACAAATTTAAAGAACATTACTTTTACCTCGCTTAAAACTTTCGTTTTCTTCTTCTTTGTGGCATTTGCGATCTGTTTGTCCAACTTTGAACCTAGCCTATTTTTTGGACGTTCTCTTGTTCAAATCCTTGGCGGGCTTTGAAGCTCGTTAATGGATTCCAAGTTGGCGTCTTCGTGGGATAAAGAAGATGTCCCCTTCCTTTTGGCTTTTAATGATTCCATCTCAGCCATGACGTTATCATACGCACGGTGCAGAATTGCAGTCAGCTCCTCCGATTCGGATGCAAATTCGCAAATATTTTGCGAACGAAAAACCAATTGGTCAAACCTCTTGCTTCTTGGATCCAACAGTGGCTCGTCGTGGCTGCTCTTGATGTGTGTGTGTTGCCTCTTTACCTTCTTGCTCCATCGTTCCAGTATATATCTCGGTGACACTTGGCTTACTCGTTCAAAGCTTAACACGCTTAGTGCGTGACAACACAGTATACCTCTCGACTCGAATAATAAGCATTGGAATTTTACCTCGGCTGCAACTGAGTCGTAAGTAACCACAAACTTGTTGAATATTGAGCTGGAAACTTGTTCTCCGACTTCGTATACTGAATAGCCTAGAGCGGAATTCGTTAATCTGGTGATGCAATTCGCCTTTCCTCTGAATTGCGCTTGGACTTCCCTAAACTTTTGATGAGTGTACACATCTTGAAACTGAGCTTCAATAGAGGATTTGGTTGCACACGGTATGACCGTATGAAAATCTGCAGCATCTGATTCTCTCTCTGCTTGCTCCCTGCTTCCGAGGCAATTATCGTATTATTTGACGAACTGAATAAGCGAGCTGTTCCGGGTGATAAACTTGTTAAAAAATGAATGCATGCTCTCGCTCCTTTGTGTGCTTCTCATCCCTGCCCAGAAGTGGTGATCCAGATAGATAGGAACCCATATATGACGGTCTTCATACAGATCTGCATAATACACCCAAACACGGACTATAAATACACCCGAAAAAAATGTAAGTTACACCTCTACTGTAGATTTTTAACAAACATTACCTGAAAGTCACTTGTTGTCCACAAGACCAAAATTCAGCAGGAAATCATTCCAATTCCTATCGAATGAGTCTTTGCTATGAGAGTTCCAAACAACTTGGCTCATTTCTTGTTCGATATCTGCATGTCCCTTGTACCCGTTTAATTTGCTTGGTATCTTCTTCATGATGTGCCAAATACACCAACGGTGAATTGTTGTTGGCATACAGGCCTCTAAAGCCCTTTTCATTGATGCGCATTGATCGGTGAGAAACCCTTTCGGAGCATTTCCTCCCATGTAATGAAGCCAATATTCAAATAACCATTTGAATGATTCAATTTCTTCGTTTTTCATCAAAGAGCATCCGAGAAGTGTTGATTGACCGTGGTGATTCACCCCGACAAAAGAACCACAAACCAAATTATACCTGAACAGATTACCATAGTGTAGAATGCAAAATCATTAGGTACACCCAACAAATGCTTCGTATACACCCAAAAAAATAGCCAATATACACCTCTGTTGCGGATTCATAAAAATACATTAATTTAGCATCATAAACAGGGGCAGTTTGTTACCTGTTTGTATTGTAGGTGGTGTCAAATGAAATAACATCTCTGAAATACTCAAAGGCAGCTCTGCTTCTTGCATCGGCCCAAAAAGCCAGCTTAATCGATTGATCCTCCTCGAGTTCGAGCTCAAAATAGAAATTCTGATTCTTCTCTTTCATTCTTAACAAATATTTCCCGAATTCCTTTGCATCTTCTTGTTTGGAAACATTCCGCACTTCCCTGATAATGTAATTCCTCACATCCTTTTCGATAAAATTTAACTCGCGGTGACCCCTGGCAGCCGCAACAAATGATTGGTAGGTTTTGCTTGGTCTGATACCGGCCTCTTCGTTATTCTCTATTGTACGACGAATGGACATGCTTAGTTCCCTGTGCTGTTTGAGCATCTCTGCTTTACTTGGACAGCAGGGGTGTGAATGATCCAGCACAACCTTTGAAATGATCCAAGCACCGACATCCTTCAATGTGTGTATATAAATTCTTGCAGAACAGTTTAAACTGGCTGTTGGATTGGTCTTCTCGGTCGGAGATATTTTAGATTTCCATTTTTCCTCTCTGCTACATGTAATCAATTGATTCTTAATCTTGTTTCCCTTCCTATTTGTTCTCCAAACTTTTGTAGAAAAACCTGCAGCCTTGGCATAGTTCCTGTAAAATTTTCCAGCATCTTCAAGGGTGGTAAAGGTCATTCCAACCTTCGGAACAAACTGGTCATCAACAACAGAGAGAGGCTGCAGAATACACCATGTCAAAAACTAAAAATATACCCAATCATTGCTGATATAATACACCCGAACCGCAACAACTCAACTAAAATAACAAAAAAAAAACCATAAACTATAAATACACAAGCTGCAGAATACACCATGTCAAAAACTAAAAACACACCCAATCATGTCTGATATAATACACCTGAACGACAACAAAGCTAACAACAGAAAAACCCATAAACTGTAAATACACCCACACTTCTCGCAAAAATACACCCAAAAAAGTTCTGATCTACACCCGAGCGTCTGCTATAAATTCCAGATAATTAATCAAAACTAATACATTACATTCAATCGACAGATTCATGTTAACGTGTTAGTTCAATGTTCAGGAATTTTTCAGGTACACAATGTTATTCAAATGACTGCAACAAAATTCAGAGTATGTAAATAAAACCTCAGGGACTTCGTTAGATTCAAATTCATAATCCACTTCACCCTGATTCAGCTGACAATCTGAGCTTGAATCATCCATAATCTTCAAAACGAGTTCAAACTTTGATTTCAGAAAACAATAAATCAAAGGAGAACGAAGCTGGAGTTACAGAGAGAAGAACTAACGTAAATGACGAAGAACATACCAGTGAGAAAGGAGAGGAAAAGAACGATGGAGAAGAAGGAGAGAAGACGCGCGAGAAGAAGAACGAGCAAATCCGCAAATAACAAAAATGAAGATGGAAATAAATCTTTTAAATTTGGTAGTTAGATAAAAGCGGGAGCCCTAATATAGTGCGTGTATACGACGTATGTGTAGCAGCGCGTTTTGGATTTTATTTGTTAATGAACTTGTAAAGCATACAAGCCATTAGGGCTTGTATGTAGAGCTTTTCTGTAAATTTATATGCATTCTAAAAAATTAATATTCCAGTAAAATGGTCACGAGACTCACAATTAGTGCATACTCGAATTAAAATAAGGGTTGCAAATTATTATTATTATTATTATTATTATTATTATTATTATTATTATTATTATTATTATTATTATTATTATTATTATTATATAAAAATTAGATTTTTGCATTTAATGATGGAGCTGACGTGGCATGCTTCTGAGAGTGTTTTTCGATTTATTTTTTTTAACTCATTAAATGCAAGTTATTACGATAAACTAACTATATCAACTAATTAATTTGATTAGATATTTAAATATCATATATTTATTATAATTTATATCAATTTAATTTGGTAATATTTTCTAATTCATTTATTTTAATATTCTGTTAGTATTTTTTAATTTACTTCTTTTAATTTATTAAACCAAATTTATTGTGTGTACTAATTAATTAATTTGATTAATTTATTAGTCATTAAATAATAAATTTATGAATAAAATAAACAACTTGAGATATTTTCAACTAATAATTAAATCAAATCAAATCAAATAATATATATTAAGCTAAATTCAAATCATGTGAATTAAAGACTAAATTAAAATAAGCAGAAAAGCTCTACATACAAGCCCTAATGGCTTGTATGCTTTACAAGTTCATTAACAAATAAAATCCAAAACGTGTTGCTACACATACGTCGTATACACGCGCTATATTAAGGCTCCCGCTTTTATCTAACTACCAAATTTAAAAGATTTCTTTCCTTCTTCGTTTTCGTTATTTGCGAATTTGCTCGTTCTTCTTCTCGCACGTCTTCTCTCCTTCTTCTCCATCGTTCTTTTCCTCTCCTTTCTCACTGGTATGTTCTTCGTCATTTACGTTAGTTCTTCTCTCTGCAACTCCAGCTTCGTTCTCCTTTGATTTGTTGTTTTTTAAAATCAAAGTTTGAACTTGTTTTGAAGATTATGGATGATTCAAGCTCAGATTGTCAGCTGAATCAGGGCGAAGTGAATTATGAATTTGAATCTAACGAAGTCCCTGAGGTTTGATTTACATACTCTGAATTTTGTTGCAGTCATTTGAATAACATTGTGTAGCTGAAAAATTCCTGAACATTGAACTAACACGTTAACATGAATCTGTCGATTGAATGTAATGTATTAGTTTTGATTAATTATCTGGAATTTATAGCAGACGCTCGGGTGTAGATCAGAACTTTTTTGGGTGTATTTTTGCGAGAAGTGTGGGTGTATTTACAGTTTATGGGTTTTTCTGTTGTTAGCTTTGTTGTCGTTCGGGTGTATTATATCAGACATGATTGTGTGTGTTTTTAGTTTTTGACATGGTGTATTTTGCAGCTTGTGTATTTACAGTTTATGGTTTTTTTTTGTTATTTTAGTTGAGTTGTTGCGGTTCGGGTGTATTATATCAGCAATGATTGGGTGTATTTTTAGTTTTTGACATGGTGTATTCTGCAGCCTCTCTCTGTTGTTGATGACCAGTTTGTTCCGAAGGTTGGAATGACCTTTACCACCCTTGAAGATGCTAGAAAATTTTACAGGAACTATGCCAAGGCTGCAGGTTTTTCTACAAGAGTTCGGAGCATAAATAGAAAGGGAAACGAGATTAAGAATCAATTGATTACATGTAGCAGAGAGGAAAAATGGAAATCTAAAATATCTCCGACCGAGAAGACCAATCCAACAGCCGGTTTAAACTGTCCTGCAAGAATTTATATACACACATTGAAGGATGTCAGTGCTTGGATCATTTCAAAGGTTGTGCTGGATCATTCACACCCCTGCTGTCCAAGTAAAGCAGAGATGCTCAAACAGCACAGGGAACTAAGCATGTCCATTCGTCGTACAATAGAGAATAACGAGGAGGCCGGTATCAGACCAAGCAAAACCTACCAATCATTTGTTGCGGCTGCCGGGGGTCACCGCGAGTTAAATTTTATCAAAAAGGATGTGAGGAATTACATTATCAGGGAAGTGCGGAATGTTTCCGAACAAGAAGATGCAAAGGAATTCGGGACATATTTGTTAAGAATGAAAGAGAAGAATCAGAATTTCTATTTTGAGCTCGAACTCGAGGAGGATCAATCGATTGGCTTTTTGAGCCGATGCAAGAAGCAGAGCTGCTTTTGAGTATTTCGGAGACGTTATTTCATTTGACACCACCTACAATACAAACAGGTAACAAACTGCCCCTGTTTATGATGCTAAATTAATGTATTTTTATGAATCCGCAGCAGAGGTGTATATTGGCTATTTTTTTTGGGTGTATACGAAGCATTTGTTGGGTCTACCTAATGATTTTGCATTCTACACTATGGTAATCTGTTTCAGGTATAATTTGGTTTGTGGTTCTTTTGTCGGGGTGAATCACCACGGTCAGTCAACACTTCTCGGATGCTCTTTGATGAAAAACGAAGAAATTGAATCATTCAAACGGTTATTTGAATGTTGGCTTCGTTGCATGGGAGGAAACGCTCCGAAAGGGTTTCTCACTGATCAATGCGCATTAATGAAAAGGGCTTTAGAGGCCTGTATGCCAACAACAATTCACCGTTGGTGTATTTGGCACATCATGAAGAAGATACCAAGCAAATTAAACGGGTACAAGGGACATGCAGATATCGAACAAGAAATGAGCCAAGTTGTTTGGAACTCTCATAGCAAAGACTCATTCGATAGGAATTGGAATGATTTCCTACTGAATTTTGGTCTTGTGGACAACAAGTGGCTTTTAGGTAATGTTTGTTAAAAATCTGCAGCAGAGGTGTAACTTACATTTTTTCGGGTGTATTTATAGTCTGTGTTTGGGTGTATTATACAGATCTATATGAAGATCGTCATATATGGGTTCCTATCTATCTGGATCACCACTTCTGGGCAGGGATGAGAAGCACACAAAGGAGCGAGAGCATGCATTCATTTTTTAACAAGTTTATCACCCGGAACAGCTCGCTTATTCAGTTCGTCAAACAATACGATAATTGCCTCGGAAGCAGGGAGCAAGCAGAGAGAGAATCAGATGCTGCAGATTTTCATACGGTCATACCGTGTGCAACCAAATCCTCCATTGAAGCTCAGTTTCAAGATGTGTACACTCATCAAAAGTTTAGGAAAGTCCAAGCGCAATTCAGAGGAAAGGCGAATTGCATCACCAGATTAACGAATTCCGCTCTAGGCTATTCAGTATACGAAGTCGGAGAACAAGTTTCCAGCTCAATATTCAACAAGTTTGTGGTTACTTACGACTCAGTTGTAGCCGAGGTAAAATGCCAATGCTTATTATTCGAGTCGAGAGGTATACTGTCTCGTCACGCACTAAGCGTGTTAAGCTTTGAACGAGTAAGCCAAGTGTCACCGAGATATATACTGGAACGATGGAGCAAGAAGGTAAAGAGGCGACACACACACATCAAGAGCAGCCACGACGAGCCACTGTTGGAACCAAGAAGCAAGAGGTTTGACCAATTGGTTTTTCGTTCGCAAAATATTTGCGAATTTGTATCCGAATTGGAGGAGCTGACTGCAATTCTGCACCGTGCGTACGATAACGTCATGGCTGAGATGGAATCATTAAAAGCCAAAAGGAAGGGGACATTTTCTTTATCCCACGAAGATGCCAACTTGGAATCCGTTAACGAGCTTCAAAGCCCGCCAAGGATTCGAACAAGAGGACGTCCAAAAAATAGGCTAGGTTCAAAGTTGGACAAACAGATCGCAAATGCCACAAAGAAGAAGAAAACGAAAGTTTTAAGCGAGGTAAAAGTAATGTTCTTTAAATTTGTGGTGATTGAGTTTATTTTTCTCGTTAATAGTTTAGCTAATATGTGAGTTTCTTATATTCAGATAAACTTGTTTGATGCCGCATCAGTGGTGCATTCAAATTCCAGCCAATATCAAGGACATGTTATGAATTATCAGTTCAGGGTACCAGGAGCAGGGGATAACTCTTTGGCTGTATAGTTACAGAATTTGGGTGTAAAAGTACTGTTCTTTTGGGTGTATTTTTCTAAATTTTCTTGTGATTCACATTTTACATATAGATACATATATATAATATTAGGGTTCAGGGTTTTAGGGTTTACAGGTTAGGGGTAAGGGTTTAGGTTTTAAGTGTTTAAGGTTCAGGGGGGATAGATTTCAGGGTGTATATTCAACTTTGGTTGGGTGTAAAAAATCGCAGGTTATGGGTGTATATTTGATTTGATATTTTTCTTCATATTATAGTACCTGTAATTCATACATTTTGAATACAGCACAGACAGTTTAACAGCACAGACAGTTTGGGTGTATATTTAAGTAATCTTGCGTGTATATTAAACTTCCGTTGGGTGTAAAAGTTTATAATTTGTGTTTAGATCTGCCTTGATGTTTTCCTTCATATTTTACCACCTGTAATACAGAGCTTTTGAATACAGCATAGACAGTTTAACAGCACAGACAGTTTAACTATGGAAAAAAATTTTATTGAACAGAAGTTGTTTATAAATGGCAAATTTTTACAGCATTTGTTCAATTTACAAACTAGCTAGCAGTCATATTACTCAGTTTCTACATCAGTAGAATTTATCTGACAAAATGGACTCAATAAGACTGACGATGGCTTGGACAGTCTTATTGCATTACTCGCTCTAATTGCTTGATCTCTATCTTTATTCATTTCACTGAATAGTATCCGTGAAATATATTCTACTCTATAGTGGTCCGCCTCCTCCTACAATTAAAAAGTATATTCTGTTTAAACAACAATATTAATTCCAGTAAAGTAATACAGAGTTACATAGTTTTAAAGACAGTTACCTGTGGCCAATTATCCCATTCATACTTCGCCCTTTTAATATTTTCGGGCTCAATTAACTCAAGCCACTTCATAACGTAAATAGCACAGTCATAGCTGAAAACGAAGAAAATAAATTACAAATCTCATTTAGGAAAGTTTAATGTTCAGAGTCACAATTTTATACCTTGATTTTTGGCCTGAGATTTTAACGTATGTTGCTTTAATTTCCAATTCATTCTCCTTTTTCTTCAGAGGTGCCCCGCCGGTATATGCTCTAATTCTTGAAATTACATATCCCTTAAAAAACAAAACAAATCAGTAATACACCCGAATGAAATACACCCAAAAGAGAAAATACTTACACCCAAATCAAAACATACATACACCTTATATTGAATTGAAATACAACTATCTATTAAAATAAAGAACACAGAGCCAACTTACAGTGAATTTATTAAGCTGCTTTCTCCCATCGCTTGGAGCTTTCTTGTGTAGCGGGTCAAGTATATAAAATCTCTCCTTTGTTGTATCAATCACCCATAACCACCAATGGCCAGAGTAGCAAACAGGCGCAAAAATCTGAAGGATTGCCACATTTCAACAATGTGTTATTATATTTGGCATATAAGTAAAGAACGGTACTAACAAATTTTACAAATGAAAACTCACATATCGATGCGAAGCTAATTTTTTTCCATCTATAAAGGGAATAAACATTGGGTAGTCTTCCACCTTGAATTCCTTATTGGTTTTAGGTGATATGAATTCCCCGTTTGGGTGCTTCGAAACGGCCATGCTCTGCAACAATTGTGAAACAACAAATGAAATACTAAAAATACACCCAAGTGAATACTTTAAATAAACCCAAACGACTACACAACTTACACCCAATTGAACGTAAAAAATACACCCAAATGAATACAAAAACAGACCCGTTGATCAGAGAATATACACCCTAAGGAATACATAAAATACAACCAAAATTCGTAGAAGTAACACTTACCACAATATCAGGGGGGAGACAGTATACTTGTTCTTGAAACCTTTTATCATTTTTCTGGTTGAGGATGAGGCACATGGCAGATACAATCTAGAAATATATGCCGAAATCAATTTACATTAATAAACAATGCATTTAACTTTGGGGTTAAAACATTAATGTTATTCTAATATTACCTCAGATTCTATATAAGTTCCTGCCTGGAGCGATGCAAGGTGCATTCTATTCAAAATGTATTTGTCTTGGGCAATCAGAGTGCACAGGTTGTCAAACTCATTAGTACTGTCATCTGCGTATGTCTTCACTCGCGTCGCCCAGATGTAGCACTTCTCTTTCATATCATCCGTATTCTGATTTATTCTCGCAGGAGTTTCAAACTTCCCAGAACTTTCTCCGCCAGTCTCCTTTTGAATTTGTGGACTTTTACTTTCTTCTTTCGCCGCACTGCTTGCTATTTTTTGTACCAAATCCTCTAGTTGTTCCAGCAAATTTGCAATTTCTGGAGTTTTTTCCCTGTCTCCCTCCTGTGTTGACGCTCCCTCCTGCGTTGCTGCTTCTTCTTGGCTTGAATCAGTGAAGCCCAGGCTGAATGATAGCATTGGATCTGTTTTAGGAACATACGATGCTATCCGTGCCATCATCATCAGCGCAGCAGCATCTTCTTCAGCTGGATAACTGCGTGATCATGTATAATGTATTGTAAGAGTAAAAATATATGGATGATAAGCAAAGATTGATTTTAGTCTGATGAACTTACCTTTTAGATGGAGTTGGGGGAAGCGTGGGTGTGCTTTCTTTAAGTTTTGGGGGGGGGGTTCAGGAGTGCTGCACGGCACAGAAAATTAATCATGACATAAGAAAAATTATTCAGGAACAATATACACCCAAACTGTAACCCAATATACACCCATACATTGATTTTACTCTGATGAACTTACCTTTTAGATGGAGCTGGGGGAAGTGTGGCTGTGCTTTCTTCAAGTTGTTGGGGGGGGTTTAGGAGTGCTGCACGGCACATCAAATTAATCATGACGAAAAAAAACTATTCAGGATCAATATACACGCAAACTGTAAGCAAATATACACCCAAATTCAAAACAAATATACACCCGAACTGTAACCCAATATACACCCAAAATCGAAACAAATATACACCCAATACTATTTCTTAGCAGAGGGGTTGCATAAAATTCTGTCTCAGGTGTTTCTTCAAATTCCGGCACGGTGGTTGTTTGGGACACTGGCATGAAAACTTGAATCGGAACTCTAAACAAGAAGAAAAATGAAAGGTTAACAACGTCTTTGAAAATAATAAGGTTATAAGGTTGAAATATTCTTGAAAAACTCACATTGCAAGCGCTTCCGACGGTGTGTCTTCCCTCACAACCATTATATTCGAATTAGCCGGCTCACTGGCTGACTCTTGAACAAGACTCAACCTAAAGTACACCCAAAGAGAGTCAAAAAATACACCCGAACAATTCAAAAGGAACACAGGCTTTGTTTTTTGAGAACTTACATACTTGCAGTTTTTGCTTTTTTTTTCCTGCCTTTTTTTCTCGAATAAAATAATAAAGAGCTTTTTTTTCTAAAAAAAATATATACAGAATTAGAAGCAGAAGGTAAAAAGAACGAAAGTAACGCTTCTTTGAAAGAGAAATTACGTGTCCTCTGCAGGCCTGTTTACACTACTTTGTTCTGTTTGTCTTTGAGAGGAAGGATCATCACTTCCCAAATTGATGTCCGGTATTCTGAACAGATTTCATGTTATTTCAGACAAAATATGATACACGTAAATCATGATAAAAAGATTTTATTAAATAAAGCATCTTACGTTTCAGAAGAGACATAGTGACCTTCTGTCGATCGCATGTCAGCTTCCTTCTCCCTGCGAAACAAGAAACAATTATTAGCAAAGAAAACACAGTAAAATCTGAAATATACACCCCATCAAGACATACCTCTGTGCACCAGAATTTTCATTGTTTTTCCTTAACAATTCATCTAGATCTTCACTTGATATTTCATATCTCTCACTACATTCATAAAAGAAGATGTTAACCAAAATAATTATGATGATGACGGTAATATAGCTTACGTATTACTGTACCCATCATAGGATTGATCTTCTTCAGGAGATGAATGCTCAGCAACAACCTTTTTCTTTTTGAATTGTGTTCTGGGTGGAAAAAATAAGTATGAATCAGAAATAAAAAATTAATTTTATCACAGAATATTGTCCAAAGAAGTGCTTACTTTTTTGGTGTTCTTTGTGTCTTTTTCTTTTTTCTTTGCTTCTCCACCGATGATGATTCTTCGCTTCTATAAGTTAATAAGAGACACTTCAGTTAATACACGAAATCTTGATAATGAAGCCAAAAGAAAGGAGTAATAATTTCAGAACATTACTCATCAGTTGATTCGGATTCTGAATAAGAATCTGAATCCTCTTGACTCTTCTTCCTTTTTTTGGAATCCATTCTGGAAGGCAAACAATCACTATTTAGAACATACTAAAGATATAAAATACACCCAGATGAATACACAAGATACAACCAACTGAATGGACAATATACACCCAACACAACAAACAAAATACACCCAAGTTAATAAACAACATACAACCAACTTGATAAACAAAATACACCCAAATGGTTCCACAAAATACACCCAACCCGAGAAAGAAAATACACCAAAGTATGGTACTTACTTTTTTCCCTTTTTGCTGGGTTGTTTTCTTGCTGAATACTCCAAGTCTTCTTGAGTCTCAGACTCAGAGGTAGAACTGTCACTATCAGTTGTTTCTTCCTCCGAAGACGATGTTGAACTTGCCTTCCTTTTTTTTGTTTTTTTGATTTGTTGTTTTTTTCTGTTTTCTCTATTTTTTTCATTTTCTCTCTTGTTTGCGCCATCTTTACAATCCCCTGAAACATCAGATAATTTATTTAGTAGCATTCAGATAAATAAATATACACCTAACATATTATGTTCAACTTACCAAAATTTCCTCTGTTTCTGCATTCATTCTTTCGACCAACTGCTCCTTACTCCAGTTGGCAATCCAGGGTTTTGGCGGTCTTTCAGCCCTCTTCTTGCCTTTATTTTTAGAAAGATGAAAGTATATTATCATCAGGGCAAAGAGGCATCCATCAATTGCCTTCTTCTTTTTCTCCTTGTAGTCGGTTATGCCCTTGACGATAAAGATCAAAACATGCCCTCCCCAGTTTCGCTCCGTTATGCTGTCCATCTCAAAAATTGGGGCCAGGTGTACAGGCGAGATTTTGTTTATTGTCGTTGGCAAAAGGAACGCCATCTATATATAGAGGATGAAAATCCTCTTGAACATTAAGCAATTCTCTTCGTTACCAACGCCAATATTCATCATCTCATCTGTAAGACTTTTGAGGGTCTTACACTGGAATCTTCTAAAAATTACTTTGTCATCCTCAAAAAGTTTCTTATAATCGACTTTCTGAGGAAATAGATCTCATACAAAAAGGAAAACAACAAAGTATGAATATCGAATCAAATACACCCAAGCATCAACTAAAATACACCCAAGCGTCAGTTAATATACACCCATAATTTTTAGCGAGTTACCTGTTGTGTTGATGCCAAGCGCATGACCTATTTTTCTTGGGATTATTTTAAAAGAACCGTATCCGGTTTTCAGTCTGTTCTCCCCCAATTTGAAGTTGTTAGCCAGCTCCCTTAACACTTGGTGATGCACCCTTAATGGTGGGATGTGCATCAAGCCACCGAATCCCAAATCCCTCACAATCGTTTTCTTCTCCTCACTCATGTTTCTGAATTTATCACTTAGCAGATGTGTTGCACACTTAAGGTCTTTTGTTTGTTGTAAACAGAAACAAAATTATAGTCAGATATGTTTCTATTATATAAAACTGATTTCAGGTAAGACATATATTTGTTCTTACGTTTCTTCCAGGTTGGTTTCTTGCTGCCATTTTCTCTGAAATGAAAAATACACACAAAGTTATCAGTAATATACACCCATATATATGAGTTAGATACACCCATAGATAACAGTAAGATACACCCATAGATATGATTCAGATACACCCATATATATCAGTCAGGTATCACTCAAACATGCATCAATATACAAGGTCAAGCAATATACACCCATGGACAAGCAAATATAAGAACAGTTGCAACTGCTGGCTATTACAGTATATCAGTTTAGAAAAATAAACCCAACAATTTGCGCCATATACACCCATGTATATTAGCTCATATACACCCACCAAACTACAGAATATACTCCCAAAAATCAGTTACCAGAAGAACTGGAAGAACAAGAACAGTAACACCTAGAAGAACGAAGAAGAACAGTGTAACATAGAATCAAGAATAACAGTAAAACCTAGAACAAGTAGAACATTATAAACTGTAAAATGAGACGTAGAGCAAGAAGAACAGTAGAACATACAACAACGTAGAAGAATAGTAAAACCTAGTTCGAAATATGGAAAATATACAGCAATGGTAATGTAACGTACCTTGAGTATTATAGCTTTGTTCTCTCTGGAGATTCTTGATCGAGAGTTCTATGGTGTGTTGATGGAGTTTTCGAATGTTAGCGACGAGGTGTATATCTTGAGTTTCGAACGTTGCTCGAAAATGGAAGGGTTGCTTTTTCTCTGAATGGCTTTGAGAAGTGGAAGAAATGGAAGAGTTTGCCATTAAGGGAGCGGTTTACGCGAAGCGTAACCGTTTGAGTGGAGCACGTGTAAATGACGCTCCATTCAATGCTCATCACTGCGCGTGTGTTTTTTATGGGCTGGGTCAACTTGTAAAACTTGTATACCGTTTTTGCTTGTATGTGTAGCAGGCCCGTAAAATAAGATAATTTCTTACTTATTCAAGTTGAGTACAATAAATACAAATTAATTTTGTTAGATAATCATAGTTGTCTGGTCTATTATATATATGACCACACAAAATTATAAGAATCATAATTTTTATTACTCTTGCTATTTCAACTCTTCTTCTTATTTTTTTCTTTATGTATAATTTCTTTTATGTATAAATGTACTGAAAATGAGAAAGTATGGATGAGTATTTTATTGATTGTTTGTTTGATGAATATATCTCAATTTAGGCATTCTACTAATGTGGATGAAAGTTGACCTGTAGCAATTCAAAGTGGCAAATATATTTTTTTATAGTATTAGATAGAAGAATATTTGTTAAAATGAATATACCCACTGTAATAATTTTTTTTTCAATTGTTATATTTTTATGTTAGTCGTGCAAATTTTTTGAAGGCATAAGATAATAAAATATGTTGACTTCAATATCATTAGAAGCTAACTTTAATGGTTCAAATAAGCATCACTAATTATGTTAAAAAAGTAATTTGTAATAATAATATAATTTACATATTAATTTTTTGGATAAATTCATTTCAAAATATAAAAATTAGACTCAATTACGCTAAAATTTTAAAAGTAATATAGAATTTGACAACAAATTTAACACTCATTAAGAAAATAAATTTATTTATGGCTATTTCCTAATTATAAATAATAACAAGACTTACGAAAAAATATTAATGTCATAATTCTTATTAATTAAATTATAATATTAGGTGGTTGATAGTTTCATAAGCGCAAATTATTAAGTAATTACGTAAAAAAGAGCAACGAACAAGTAATAAGAATTTAGAAAAAATATATTATATAATACCAATTTCATAATTAAAATATGTCTCATATCATATTCTCATATATTCTATTTATTATCTATTTTATTATATAAAAATCAGGTTTCTGCACTTAATGATGGAGTTGATGTGACATGCATGCTTATGAGAGTGTTTAACGATTTGTTTCTTTTAACTCATTAAATACAATTTATTATAATAAATCAACTATATCAACTAATTAATTTGATTAGATATTTAAATATCACATAATTTATTATCATTTATATCAAATTGATTTGGTAGTATTTTTTAATTTATTTCTTTTAATATTTTGTTAGTATTTTTAAATTTATTTTTTTAATTTATTAAATCAAATTAATTATACTAATTATTTGTATTAATTAATTAGATTAATTAATTAATCATTAAAATAATAAATCTATGCATAAAATAGGTTCTCAATATATTTTTTACTAATAATTAAATCAAATCAAATCATATATATTAAGCTAAATTTAAATCATTTGAATTAATGACTGAAATAAAATACGATGATTTTTTACATATTCAAATTTAATGCAATAAATAAAATTAATTTTGTTAGATAATCATAGTCTTCTGGTCTTCGATATATAGATAGCCACACAAAATTATAAAAATCATCATTTTTATCACTTTTGCTATTTTAACTCTTTTTTTTATGTATAAATATACTCAAAATGAGAAGGTATGGATGATTGTTTCATTAATTGTTTGTCTGACAGATATTATAATATGAAAATGTCTCAATTTAGGCATTCTACCGCTGTCGATGGAAGTTGAACTGTAGTAATTCAGGGTGACCATGATATTTTTTATAGTATTATATAAAAAAGTATTTTTTAAAATGAATATACCCATTGTAATTAATTTTCTTTGTCAATCTGTTATCTTTTACCTAACAAACAATGTCTATGTTGAATATATTATTTTCATCAGAAGTCATACATAATTGATTGATAATTCTATATATAAAAATACTCATGTGGTAACTAAATACCATATTGTTATCTCGCTAAAGTTAATTCTCCTATGATTATGCGAATATGATTCTCCTATGATTATGCGAATGTATAGTACTATCAGATGAAAATTGATTGGATTACATTTATGTCCAACGAGGTAGGTGATCTTTTAGGCCTAATTACGATCAAAGTTGAGGAAGGTATGAAAAATACTAACAATATAAATACTTTTTATTTTTAATACCCACTAATAAATATATAAATTAAAATTAATACTATTCCGTACAAAATCATAAAATGTATAGTATACTCAAAACATATCCAATCCATATTAACTGTCATTGTTTATCAGTTATATTATGACAAATCTGGTTATTAAAAAATATTAAAAGTAACTTAAATATACACAATATTATTTTATGCTTTTCATTTTTATTTCATTATCATAAAAAGTCATACATATTATAAGAGAACCTCATCTTTTTACTAGCGGTTCTTCCATTCAATGGTTTCTATAAAAAAAAAAGGCATAATAATATTGTGTTTGGCAAGA
The DNA here is from genome assembly GCF_003086295.3 of Arachis hypogaea. Taxonomy (NCBI): domain Eukaryota; kingdom Viridiplantae; phylum Streptophyta; class Magnoliopsida; order Fabales; family Fabaceae; genus Arachis; species Arachis hypogaea. The sequence continues at coordinate 111,608,870 of NC_092048.1, forward strand.
ATATATGAAATTTTGAAAGTTTGAAGTATAGGTTTAGTCCTTAACATATTCGTAGATGAAGTACAGAGTAGATAAAAAGATAGCTAATAAAAAAGAATAAATTACCATTTGTATGCATAAAAGATACAAACGCCGACAAATGTATCCACATAAGAATAAAATGACAATTGTACCAACGAAAGATAGCTTCTGTGTGCCAAAAATACCCTAACAGACCAATGGTGTAACCAACGTCTGGGTACTCTTGGCACACGGAAGCCATCTTTTATGGTTATAATTGTCGTTTTATTCTTATATGGGTACATTTGTCAGCATCTGTATCTTTTATGGGTATAAATGGTAATTTATTCAATAAAAAAATAAATGGTTAAAACTTTCTCAATACTAACCGTCATAGTGTATGACAAGTGTTCTATAATTTTTTTTGGATTTGATTGTTTCTTATTATTATATGTTGTTCTATTTAATTTATGCTAAAAAGACTTGTGATAATTATCTTATCGTGGTAGTGTAAAAGTTGTAAGTATTATATTTACTTTGTATGCTCTTAAATCTCATGTCCTTGATGGATATTTGTGACTGAGTAATTATTAAAAAAAATAATTGGTTTAATATCTATTTTATATTCTATTTAAATTATAATAATGAGTAAATATTTTTTAAAAATAAATAATGCAATTTTTCATAAAAATAACGTTTAAATAATTGTAAAATTAGATTATACCACATATGATAATAAATATCTTGATATTAGATCTGCTATAAAACAAATTTTTAGGAATATTATGTTGTATTATATAATTTAGTTATATTTTTTTATCTTCAATTTATGTTATTTAGATTGGCATATTTCTAAAAAGGATTATTCAATTTTTTTTATATTATTAAATTAAATCAGTTACAATTTATATTATGGTTAAAATCAAACTTTTATTTATTTTGTCATATTATTATATATATAAATATTAAATTCTTTGATTAAACACTTATTTGATTACGAAATGATATTATATGTTACTTTTATATTAGCAATTAAATTTCAATTACTACACAAATATTATATTATACAATATGATATTATATGTTACTTTTATATTAGCAATTAAATTTCAATTACTACACAAATATTATATTTTAAATAATTGTATATTTTATTGTTATTTTGAAAATTATTATATAATTATTTTAAGATCATTTAATTATGTTTATTTTTTTAAAAGCATTGTCATTATTGGAGAGTAACTAATGTTTGTAATAGTCTAAAATTAAAAAATAAAAATACAAAATATTAATATATTGAGTTTTTAAAATATAAATCTTGAAGTAAATATATGTGATTATAATTAATGATCATAATTAAAAGTCTTTATTTTATTTCAATTTGTTCAGGACATGTTTATCTTAAATTTTATTTTTTTATTAATTAGTATTTTTTATACATTTAATTGTCATTAATTTATATAAATGAAAATGTATAACTTAAAAAAAATAGATATGTGTCTAAAAAATAAAAAAAAAACTTTGTTATTAAAAAATTTATGTCGCTTTAACTTTTTTTTGGCATCATATCTTACATTTTTACTATTATTAAAAGTTAGAGGTAAATTATTAAATATAAATTAGTAAAAAAAATATAATACTTAATTAATTATCGTAATCACATTTAAAAGTATTTAAGTTATTTTTATATAATAAAAATGATATACTTCAAAAAATATTTTATATAATTTACTAACAAATATACAAGATATTTATCATAATTTTTATTTTTAATAAAAATATCATTGTATTAAAGTGATGCATTTTAAAAATGTATAAATAAAATTTTTATTAAATTAAAAATTTCAAGATAGCAAATGTAATTTTATTTTTATTTTATCCTTAACATTTAGTTTTAATTTTACCTTTAGAGTTTCAATATGTTTCAATTAAATTATTAGAGTGAACAATATTAATTATAACTAATTAATTATATTATGTGATTTGACTAAAATTAAATAAACATTAAATTATTTAATAAATAATAAACAAATAAATTAAATAAATAAATTTAATTTAAATTATTTTCTTATTATTTTTTATATCTAGAAGTCAGAATGTGCTTTTATGTATTTTGATTAATAATTCTTAAAGGAGTTACTATTTTATTTACTAACATTTTAAATTTTTTATAATATTTTCATAAAACTTGATTAATAGGTTCTTCTTCACAATGTTTTTCTTGAATTTTTTAACAAAAATATATCTTAATTTTTGTCTTTCATCTTTTATATTCATTGATTATACTAATTTTTTTTACAATATATTTTTATCAATTAAATGCATTATTTTTTTTGCCTTTTTTTTTTACTTTTTTTAATTATTTTATTATCTTATTTTTAATTATTTATTTTAATTTCACTCTTCAGATGTTTATTGTATTTCACTTCATCTCAGCTTAAATTTCATAGTTAACTTTTAATTATATAAAATTCAATAGTTTCTTTCAAATCATGCTTAAATATATTATCTATTATATACAATCATTAGGATAAACAAATAAATATAAATTGAATATATAATTTAATTTTAATTTAAACTAAAAACTAAATAAATTGTTAGAAAAATAACAACCAATTTTATTTTTAATTTCTCTATAATTTATTTAAAGATAAAAATCTCTCTATAACCACTAATATCGCCGATAACAAAATTATAAATCTCTATAAAACAAAAATAAAAAAGTATATATAATTTTAAAATTATTAATCATAGACTATGGACAAATTTTAAAAAAAAAAATTATGGATCAACATGTAATTTTTTTATTTTTTTATTTTTTTCTAAAATTTTTTAGACTTATCAACATTTAAGTTGTCTATATCTCACTTATCAAAATATTATGATTTCACAAGTTATAATATGTGGAGTAAATCACCTTTATAAACCATTTGCAAACCAATTTTACGTATATCTGCCAAAGTAAAAAAAATATGTGCATTTCTCAATTTACATATCTATGTAAATCAAATTTATGGAGTTCGAATTATATATGTGTTTTCGTAGTAAATCGAATCTACAAGATTCGAATTACTTGGATGCTATCTATGCTACTAAATCGAATGAAGGAGATTCGATTTACAATGAGCTGAATTGCTATTAAGTGAGTATAAATCGAACCTTATTGCTTCGATTTAGCATGGACCATATAAATCGAAATTTATAGATTCAATTTAGTAGGGGATGATATAACTTGAATTCATTGAATTCAATTTACTTTTGAATCACGATGTCAAGTAATTCAAATCCTTTAGATTCAATTTATTACTTATTACCCTAATTCGAATTCATTAAATTTGATTTATATAGAAATGTAAATGGAGATAACTAGGTGACATTTTTGGGTTTGGGGGATTTAGGTAATTTTGGAGTGACTTTGCTTTATCAACATAAATTAACCTAATATGTGATATTAGTTATTGTTATATATATATATATATATATGAAAAATGTGACTTATTTATGCATTGTTTGGATTAAAAGAATTTGTAGGGAAATAAAATGCTAGAGAAAAAAATAGATGAAAAAAATCAATTTTTTATTGTTTTGATCAACAAAAAATTGAATGAAAAACATAAAAATGTATGTGGAGCTCATGTAAATTTTTTCTCTTCAAAATTACGAAGAAAACTTATGCCGAAGTGCAAACATGGGTTAAAATACAGAGTTACCATTTGAATTATAATTTATATATAATATATAAAACATTAATATAATTTTACTCTATTATAATTTTTTCTCTTCTTACTTTTCCTTCCATCCAAGTAAAAGAAATTTTTTTCTCTATTTTCTTTCCATTCATTTTTTCTTCATCTAAACACACACAAAAATATACTTTTCTTTTCATTTTGTTTCCTCTCATTTTCTTTCTTTTTATTTTCTTTCCTCTTATTTTTTATCTTATATTCAAATAATAGCTTAGTGTTTATCTATTTATCTTCTATTAATATTGTTATAATAAGGATACATGTGATTGTATAAAAATGATATAACCTAAATTTTGATTATATGAGAATTTATTAAGTGGCTAGAATAGCTCCACGTCACAAACCAATTGCTAGCAATAGGGATGATCACAAAAACAGCTAAAAAAGATATTTGTAAGGATTACTCACATTTTGGGGCTAGATGGGGACTCATGAAATCCTCACGACTTGCCACCTGAAAATGGATGGGGACTTAGGGTGGCAAACGGGCCAAAATCTGTCGGGTTGACCCGCATAACCCAACAAAAAAGAGGGTTGAGCTGGAAATTTGAGACTGCCAAATTTAAAAAGCCCGCCTACCCCGCACCGCCTAATCCATGAGCTTTGGCGGGCTTTGGTGGGATGGTGCAGGTTTTTCCGCTGAGCCAAGCTTTTATTTTATCAAAACCATTTTTTTATAAATTTCTATAATATTATTAATCTACAAGAGGATGAAGATGATAATTGAAGATGTTCTAAGTTATATTTTAGATTATATTTTTATGTTTGATTGATTATAAACTTGATGTTTAATCATATATTTTGGACAATATTAATTTTATTATTTTGTTTCAAAAAATTTGGTTTATAATTATGTTTATTACATATTTATAATTATAATTTTTTTATATTTTTAGAAATTATAAATTTATTGAAATTATATATATTATTTAATATTTAATAATTTATAAAAAAAAGGAGAGCCTACCAACCCGCCAGCGTACCATTAGGCGGGACGGGAGAGAAATTTAAAACCGCCTTACTAGGCGAGACGAGGCAGGCTAGCCCACCAGATCGCAGGCTTTTGGCGAGACAGGGCGGAATTTCCTGTTTGTCACCCCTAATGAGAACACAGACATAAGTATCCGCCCCATGGAATAAAATTATTAATTTATCCTAATTTATATATACATAAATTCATTTCTTGAATTTAGTAACCCTAATTTCTGCCTCCAATTCGAATTCTTCTTTTTTCTTTCAGACTCATTCTCAGCCTCGATCCTCTCTCTCTAACTCACTTTCTCTGCCTTTTAAGTCCATCACTACGTCGCTTAGTATCGTCCCAAAAAATTATGTTATGTTATTATGTTGGAATATGTTTTTATGTTTTCTTCTTTTGAAATGTTATTTTTCATAACGAATATGTTATAAATTGTGTTGAATTATATTGAACTGATTATTTTATGATTATTATATTATGTCTTTTTGTGTTAATTTTTTTCAAAAGTTTACCGAGAAAATCTGCATTTCCTAAGGGGTAATTAAATAAGAACTTGCAATGACAGAGAAGGAACGGGGGCATTTTCTTTTAAATAGGAGTGAGGAATGGGAAGGGGGCTTCTCACGTTCCTCTGAGTACTCATTACTATATCTAACTAGCAATGGAGATCCAATCTGAGTCGATTTAAGAGGGACGCATAGACTTCATCTGCATTGGGCCTTTAAGATAATGAATCTAAGTCGGATTTGGGGCCTTAATAATGAATTTTAGTTGATCTTGCTTGCATTGAGGTCTTACTAGGCCCAAATATATCTTGAATTAATATTTTGAGTCATTGTTATAGCAAATACTATACTATTTAATATTATAACACTTAGTATATGTAAAAGTTGAATATATTTACAAGGCATTTTTTTAATTCAAATTAAAAAAATTAATGATCTCTTTTTTAGTTTTAAATATTATTTTTTAATGTAACGAAAAAGTAAAAATAAAAATAATAACTCACATAATTAAAATAGATAATTTTAATATATACGTGACACTATATATATCAAGGATTATTATATACGATATATAATTTTTTTCTGTAGTGACTATTTATATAATTTATTAAACAATTTTTTTATCTTAATATTTAATAAATTAACATACAAAATATTATTTAACATACAAAATAAGTAACTTAAGTCATCCTCTAAGATAATAAAATATAATAGTGCAAATATTTATTTATTTATTTATTAGTAGTGAAAAATATATAAATAATATAAACTGATATTTTTTTAGTATAAAAGCAATAATAAAAGTTATTAATTAAGTTAATTATCTAATTAAAAAACTATAAAAAATTATTTAAATAATAATAACAAATAAGATCACAATTTTTACATATTACAAAGTTTATGAAAAAAATTTTGGATAATAAATCAATTCTTAATAGATTATACATTCATTCTGTCAAAAAAAATAATTACTACATTGGATATTATTATTTATATACTATATATATATATATATCGATTATTAAGTTTATAATTAATTTTTAATCTAATTTTTGGTAATTAAAATTTAAATGATTAAAATTATTAAATGCTAAATATTTTACATCTAACCAATTTATTTTTTTATTGAAATTAAAATAATGAGTCATTAATCAATTCTAAATTTAAATTTAAATTTGAGTAAGAAAATAAAAAATATTTTAAATTTTATCTCACTAATCAAAATTAATTTCAAAACAAGAAATTATTTTGCACATCATATATATATATTGTGGAATAGTATGGTCATTTGTTATTTTTTAATAGTAAATATTGTCAAATAAAATGGTGTAAGAAATTAGAAGAAAATGTATTTATAAATTTAGAAAAGTTTAATTTATTTTTCAATAGAATAAATTATATATTGAATAACAAAAGTTATTATTGGTTTCTCTTCACACTAACTAATACTCAACGATGGTATTTCGGTAGACTATGTTATCAAGAAATATTAATCGATCTAATAACTTTTGTAATGACATAAGTTTATGAATTTGAAAATTTAAAAATCATTTCATAAAATGTGAAGTTTTAACAAGTAACATTGTTGATCATATTGTTTTGACTTCAAGAATGAATACGATACCAACAAATAAAATTGTCCTAAGTAAATTTCAACAAATACAACAGTCCATAAGTATTGCTATTAATGAAAAATTAATCTATTTTAAAGATAAATACAATTTTTTTTCTACAGATTTTCTAACTCGAGAAGTCGAGGATTAATCCACCACATATTGATGCTCTATTTATTAAGGGTGAGATTCAAACTTCAAATACTTGCTTAAGCAGACAAATAAGATAACCATTCAAACAATTCAAATTAATTAAAATAAATATTAATTATTTTTAATATTTTTAAATTATAAAATATTAAAAATAATAATTACTATATATATTTTTAATTTAAATTTTAATAAAAAAAATTTATATAATTTTATGTATTACCCGTGCTGAGCTATAAGTAATATTACAACTCTTATTAATATTGTTATTATCTCCGTGATTAGTATTGTTATCCTCCATTAGACCGACTTACACATTGGGTTTTTGAATATCATTGATTGTGAGGAAACTATAGCACTGACAGTAATTATCTTGTTTCAAAAATACCCTATATCGACTAATCTCACAAAAAGTGAATGGATGATTAGGGATTTCAGCCCGCGAAGATAAATTCTAAAAGAGGCCACCCCTTAAAAGATTAAATAACGTGTCATGGCTTCTACTCAAATGAGCCATTCGATTCCGTTATGCAGCATCCACATTTGAAAATCAAAATTGATGAGTCTAACGGAGGCCGCTTGAATTAGTGGACGAGGATAGAAAACAAGGTCTTGGCGCTCCATTGTGCATTTTCACATGCCTATGTGCGGGAAAAAGCGGGCAACATTCGGAGGGAAAGCAGTACCCTCTGGAGGCGTGCTGCAAGCTGTGATTAGGTAGGACACGACGTAATTGATAGATCACGGTGGGAAGCCGTAGACAACGACGACATGCCCTGCAGTCTTAGACAGCTGGAAAAGGCGACAATATCCCTACAATGAACCCGTGAATCTTTCGTGTCGTTGGATCTCTCCATTGGTGCGCGAAATTTGGAATTCCGCATAACTTAATCATCAAGTATACTGAGTCATCTAAGTAATACTTCAGGTGAGTGAGGGTCGATCTCACGAGAATTGCTGGACTGAACAAGCAGTAGTTATCTTGCATATCTTAGTTAGACAAATAAAAAGTTGATTGGTTGTCGTTGAATGCGCATAAAATAAACAAAAAAGTAATAAGGAAATAATGAAGAAACAATAATGAGAAATCAGTTAAGGCTTTGGAGATGCCTTATCTTTTTGAATTAACTTTTTTTACTGTCTATTTCAATAATGAATGATTCATTCCATGGCAAGCTGTAAGTGATTAACGCCACGCTAATGGTCATCAATCTCCTCTGATCTAGATCAAATGTCACGCTAATGGTCATTCAATCTGAACAAGGGTGAAGCTCTAGCAATTCAATCTCTGGTGATCCTACTCAAAATGCCACAGACAATGTCAGATCTTTCGGATCGGAGAATGAAGCTTATGATTCTAGCTTATACCACAAAGGTCCTAATCGCCCGAGATCTCGGCTGAACAGATGTTCCCATGTCTCCAACGAGATTGTGGATTATCCGTCTAAGAGATGTAATCTAAAGTTTGTAGTTCAATGCTATCCCTCTCGAGACTCACAAGAACTCATGTAGAACAAGGGGTTATACGCTAGTTCCACCCTAGATTCATAAGGATTGAAAAACAAAAATACATCTTAGAATGGAATCAAACGTTTATTGAAATAGAAACAGTAATATTATTAATCCATGAGAATCAGCAGAGCTCCTAACCTTAACTTAGGAGGCTTAGTGACTCATGCTTTACAGAAAATAAAGAAGAGGCTCTGAATGTGATGTCTATGCTTCTCCCCTCCTAGGAGGCATGATCCTCACGAAGAAGAAAGTCTCTTATTTATAGTAAATACTAGACTTAAAAGATGTTACTAATAATTAAAAATTACAAAAATGTGATAAACTAACCTAAAGGGTGCGAAAATCTACTTCTGGGCCCATTTGGTAAGTGTTTGGGCTGAGCTTGGCGTCCAACTTGGGTGAGAGGGCATTGAATACCCTCTAGGGGGTGTATTTGCGGCCTTGTACTCCCTCTTGGGCGTTGGATGCCAGTTTGGGCGTTCGACGCCAGTTTGGGCGTTCAACTTGGAGGGTTGGTTCTTCTTGGGCGTTGAACTCCAGAAAAAGGGTAAGTTGGGTGTTCAACGCCCGTTTTGGGCAATCATCTCCGAAGCAAAGTATAAACTATTATATATTGCCGGAAAGACCTGGAAGTTAGCTTTCCAATGCCGTTAAGAGCGCATCATTTAAATCTCTATAGCTCAAGATATGCTCATTGAAATATACGGAGGTCAGGATTTGGCAGCATTTGCAGTCCTTTCTTTGCCTCTGAATCAGACTTTGTCAAAACTTGCTAGAATCACCTAAAATTCACCTAAAATCATAGAAAAACCACAAAGACTCAAAGTAGCATCCAAAAAATAATTTTTGCACTAAAACCTACTAAAACATAATAAAACTTAACAAAACATACTAAAAACACTAAAAAAATAATGCCAAAAAATGTATAAAACAATTCGCTCATCAGAACACCAAACTTAAACTGTTGCTTGTTCTCAAGCAACCAAAAAATAAATAAGACTAAAAGGGGAAGAGAAAAATACAATAAGTCTCGGAGTGATCAATGAAGCTTAGTTCCAAATATTGAATGGGACTATTAGCTCTTTGCTTCTGAATAGTTTTGGCATCTCACTTTTCTTTGAAGCTCAGAAATGTTGACATCCCTTGGAACTAGAATCTGTATGATATTATTGATTCTCTTCTTTTAGTTCTTCTTGATTCTTGAACACAGATTCTTTTGAACCTAGCCGTGACTCTAAGAGTTTTGTTTTCTCGTATTACCACCGGATACATAAACGCCATAGGCACTTAACTGGGGGATTCCTAGGGATTCGACTTTAGCTTTGCTTAAAGTCCCAGACAGTAGTGCCCAGAGTTCTTAAGCGTACTCTTTATTACTTTGGATCATGACTTTAACTGCTCAGTCTCAAGCTTTTGACTTGACACCTTCACACCACAAGCATTTAGTTATGGATAGCAGCTCATTTGAACTTTTTAGGCCAACTTGTTGACCCTCCTAACCATTGATGCTCAAAGTCTTGGATCCTTGCTCTTGCCTTTTTTCTTTTAAGCTATTGGATTTTTCTTTTTTTTCGAAAGAGTTTTATTTTATTTTATTTTATTTTCTCTTTCATTTTCTCTTTCATTTATTTTTCTTTTTGCTACTTTTTCTTACTTCAAGAATCAATAATTTTGATTTTTCAGAGAACCAATAATACTTCTCTAAATCCATTGTTCTTTCAAGAGCTAACATCCTCAACATCACTATCAATTATGCACAGTTAATTCATACATTCAGAAACTAAATGCAAGACCACCATATCAAATAATTGGAATAACTCATGATAACTTGAAACTTATGTATCTCACTATTTTTTCAAATAAATTTTTCTTTTAATCTTGATGAATGATACATTGGATATCTTATAACCAAACAAAATAAAGAAAATGATACTAAAACGAAACAAAATACTAGATGTAATGATGCCCTAGAATAGAAAATAGATAAAGTTAAGTATAATGAAAACAGAAAATAACATAGATAAGAGGAGAATGAAACTCAACCACCTTAGTGATGCCGGCTGCTACTCCTCAAGCTGTGCTCCTCCAAGAAGATGATTCAACTTCCCTTGATGCCATTGATGATAATATAAACCTAGAGCTCGCTCTGCAATACCAAACTTAAAAACTTTGCTTGTCCCCAATCAAAGAAAATATGGGAGGGAAGAATGGGTGGGAAAGATGGGAAGAATGGGTGGAAAAGATATGAATTTGAAGTGGGTGGGGTTTTCAGTGGGACCCACTGGCTGAGAAGGCTGCAAAAATCGAGCTGCCTGCCCCTACCTAGGCGTCCAAAATGGTGGCTTTGGTTACTCCAGAGTAGGCGTTAAATGCCCAGCCTTGCTCCCTGGCTGGTGTTCAACGCCAGGCTTGTGTCCTTCATGGGCGTTGAACGCCCATTTTCCTCCTTGTCTGGCGTTCAACGCCAGCAAGGGGATCTCCCCAGGGTGTTCTGTTTCCAACTCTGAATGTCTCTGTTTCTGTTCTAAGTATTGTACATGATCACAAACGTCAAAAGCAAAGGAAAACTATGAAATTAAACTTAAAATGAAAATGAACAAAAAGGAATAAGAACCATAGTACTCTACTCATGGTTGGGTTGTCTCCCAACAAGCGCTTCTTTAATGTCATTAGCTTGACACTTGATTGTTGACTTTTCTTCCTCTTCTTCCAGTTGGTTAAAAGAATTGACTCCAAGGGAAAATAGAAGGAGATTAGTGCCCCTGGATTTGAATTCCTCCTAACAAGCTTTTTTTTGTTGTTATCAACTTGATTCTCCTTGCTTGTTAGGGTAAGGGTTGGATGTCTTCCTGCTGACCCTTTCTTTTTCATGGGTATCCTCTTTTGTTCCTTGGTCACAATCCCCTTTTCAGTACATTCCTTATTGTCACTACCACCCTAAATTCAGGGTTTGAATGTTGTGTGATGGGTGGAGTGTATCCTTCATCGAAAACCTCTGAAATTGATGGTTCAATGAACTCACCCTTTATATAGCTCTCTACTTCATTGGAGTGTAAATTCTCATAAATGTTTTTCTCTCCTACAACCTCCTTTTTTTCATGCATCTTCTGCTTCTTCCATGTGTGAGGTTGGAGAACTCTTTAATTCACTAGGGTATGGACTCCTTTGAATGATTTTCTCACATTCTTTTGTATGAATTTGTATTGCTTTTCTTGTGAGGGAGTTTGCTTGTTCCTCTGCCCAATGCTTGGTGATCACCCTATATGCCCCTCCACATTCTTGACACTCATTCTCATATCTTGTATGCAATCTTGAGCGGCATCCCTTAATTCTTTCATGGTAAGCTCTAAAGCTGATAGTTCTAAATAAGGAGATGATGATTCTTGATATGAATAATGAGATGATGTCTCTTGATATAAGTAAAAAGAGCATGGTTCTTGGTATGGATAGAGAGGTGGTACTTCTTGGTATGAATATGCAGGGGATGAAGATGAAAATTTTTGTAGAATTTCCTTTGTTAATTGCTCTACGTCTTGGCAGGCAAGATCAAAAGATGATGGTTCTTGATATGAGCAAGAAGATGAAGGTTCTTGATAGGGATAGAGAGGTAGTGGTTCTTGATAGATGGAGATGGAGCACTAAAGTTTCTTTGGTCTTGGCTTTCCCAACCAAAGTCTGGATAATTCCTCCATGCATCCATAGTAATTTGAATCACTCCTTGGGTGTAAGTAGTAGCTCATGTGATCCTTCTCCATGATTATTCCTCAGCACAAAACACCAAACAAAATTAAACACACCATGTGGTAAACAAAAAAGCAATGAATAAAGAACAAATATATATATAAAATAAAATTTTGAAAATAAATAAAAAATAGAAAAAAATAATTAGGAATTTCAAAAAAAATAAAAAATAAGAAAGAAAGGGGGTTAAAAATGTTTGAAATTCAAAAAGAAAGAGAAAATACTGAAGGAACACCAAGCTTTAAAATTTAAATTTAAAATTTGAATTTAAATAAAAAATCAAATAACTAGAATCAAGAAAAAGATAAAAAAGATATGATTTAAAAATTTAAAAATTAATTGAAAAGAAAAAGAAAAGATTTGAAAATTTTAAAGATTTGAATTTCAAATTTGAAAAGAACAACTAACAAACTACTCAACTTTTAAAATTTGATTTTTTTTTAAATTAGGATAAGATAACAAGAATTGAAAATCAAGGAAAAAGATAAGATTTTGAAAATTAAAAATAGAAAGTCAATTAGAAATTTTGAAATTCAAATTTTGAAAGAAAGAAAAACTAAGGAAACACCAAACTTAATATTAAAACAAGATAATAGAAACAAGTAACTAACTAGATTTGAAATTAAAGATAAAAGAGTTGATTTTGAAAATTTTTGAAATTTAAAAAGAGAAAATCAAAGAGAGATCTTAAAATTCAAATTTGGAAAGAAAGAGTCAAACAAGATAAGATAAGATTTGAAAATTTAAAGATTTTTTGAAATTCAAATTTTTGAAAGAAAAAAAAAACTAATACAACACTAAACTTTAAGATTTGAATTCAAAATAAAGATAACAAAATTTTGAAAATTTAAGAGAAAAGATATGATAAAGATTAAAGATCAAGAAAGATAAGTAAAATATGATTTGAAATTTTGAAATTTACTAACAAGGAACACCAAATTTAAAATTTGAAATTAAATAAAGATAAGATAAAGATTTAAAAATTTTAATTTTGAAATTTTGAAAATTAAAAGAAAGGATTTTAAAAATTTTTGAAATTCAAAGAGAAAAAAAAACAATAAAGAAACACCAAATTTTTTAAAATTAAAATAAGATAAAACAAGTAACTAACTAACAAGATTTGAAAAGAAGAATAAAAGATTTGATTTAAAAGCTTTTGAAATTTAATTGAAAGAATAAGTCAAGCAAGATAAAACAAGATTTAAAAAGTTTTTTTTTTAAAGATTCGAAATTTAAATTTGAATTTAAAAATTTTGAATTTTGACTTTTGAATTTTAAATTTTTAAATTTTTGAAAGTTGAATTTAAAATAAGATAAGATAAAATTTTAAAATTCAAAGAAAAATAAAAAGATAAGATAAAGATTTGAAAAGATAACAAGATAAACAAAAAGATAACTAATGGAACACCAAACTTAAAATTTGAAATTAAATTAAAATAAGATAACAAGAAAATTTGAAATTTGAATTTTGAATTTTGAAAAATTTAAAAAGACAAACACAAAAAGATACCAAACTTGAAAATTTTTAAAATCAAAGGACACAATTTTCGAAAATTTGGAAGGAAAAACACAACAAGACACCAAACTTAAAAATTTTGAAATCAAACAAAGAAAAATACCAAGAAAATTTCGAACACAAAGGAAGAACAATCAAGAACAATTTTCGAAAACTCAAGAAAAGAAAAACTAAAAAGACACCAAACTTAAAGATTGACACAAGACTCAAACAAAAGAAAAAATTTTTGAAATTTTTTTTTTGAAAAGGAAACCAGAAAGTTCGAAAAATTTTGACAAGAAACACAAATAAAAGAAAAACAGTAAAAAGTACCTGATCTAAAGAACAAGACAACCGTTAGTTTGTCAATCTCGAACAATCCCCGGCAACAGCGCCAAAAACTTGGTGTGCGAAAATTAGAACTCTGCACAACTTAACCGGCAAGTGCACCGCGTCATCCAAGTAATACCTCAGGTGAGTGAGGGTCGATCCCACGAGGATTGTTGGACTAAGCAAGCAGTGGTTATCTTGCAAATCCTAGTCAGGCAAATAGAAAGTTGATTGGTTGTTGTTGAATGCGCATAAAATAAACAAGAAAGCAATAAGGAAATAATGAAGAAATAATAGTGAGAAATCAGTTAAGGCTTTGGAGATGCCTTATCTTTCTGGATTAACTTTTCTTACTGTCTATTCCAATAATGAATGATTCATTCCATGGCAAGCTGTAAGTGATTAAGGCCACGCTAATGGTCATCAATCTCCTCTGATCCAAATCAAATGCCACGCTAATGGTCATTCAATCTGAACGAGGGTGAAGCTCTAGCAATTCAATCTCTGGTGATCCTACTCAAAATGTCACAGACAAGGTCAGATCTTCCGGATCGAAGAATGAAGCTTTATGATTCTAGCTTATACCACAAAGGCCCTCACCCCAGATCTCGACTGAACAGATGTTCCCATGTCTCTAACGAGATTGGGGATTATCCGTCTAAGAGATGTAATCTCAAGCTTGTAGTTCAATGCTATCCCTCTCGAGACTTGCAAGAACTCATGTAGAACAAAGGGTCATACGCTAGTTCCACCCCAGATTCATAAGGATTGAAGAACGAAAATATATCTTAGAATGGAATCAAACATTTATTGAAATAGAAACAGTAATATTATTAATCCATGAGAATCAGCAGAGCTCCTAACCTTAATTTAGGAGGTTTAGTGACTCATGCTTTACAGAAAATAAAGAAGAGGCTCTGAATGTGATGTCTATACTTCTCCCCTCCTGGGAGACATGATCCTCAGGAAGTAGAAAGTCTTTTATTTATAGTAAATACTAGACCTAAAAGATGTTACTAATAATTAAAAATTATAAAAATGTGATAAACTAAGCTAAAGGGTGCAAAAATCTACTTCTGAGCCCAGTTGGTGAGTGTTTGGGCTGAGCTTGGCATCCAACTTGGGTGAGAGGGCGTTGAATGCCCTCTAAGGGGTGTATTTGCGGCCTTGTACTCCCTCTTGGGCGTTGGACGCCAATTTGGGCGTTCAACTTGGAGGGTTGGTCTTTCTTGGGTGTTGAACTCCAGACAAGGTGTAAGTTAGGCGTTCAACTCCCGTTTTAGGCAGTCATTTCCGAAGCAAGGTATAAACTATTATATATTGCTGGAAAGCTCTAAAAGTTAGCTTTCTGACGCCGTTAAAAGTGCATCATTTGAACTTCTGTAGCTCAAGATATGCTCGTTGGAATGCACGGATGTTAGAATTTGGCAGCATCTACAGTTCTTTCTTTGCCTCTAAATCAGACTTTGCCAAAACTTGCTAGAATCACCCAAAATTCATCTAAAATCATAGAAAAACCACAAAAACCCAAAGTAGCATCCAAAATGTGATTTTTTCACTAAAACCTACTAAAACATAATAAAAGTTAACAAAACATACTAAAAACACTGAGAAAATAATGCCAAAAAGTGTATAAAATATCCGCTCATCACCCATACACGCTACACCTGGTTTTATGACTTTCCACTTGTGGTTTTCATTGAAAAAAGGGTTGATTGAGTGATAAACCCCAATTTTGTGGTTTATCTTGTGCTTAATTTGGGTGATTTTATCAACTTTTCTCACATTTATTCAATGAAATAGCATGGTTTTGTAATTCTCCCTAGATTTGTGCTTAAGTGTGAAAACATGCTTTTTAGGCCTTAAAATAGCTAAATTTAACTCACTTTAATTTTATTTGATGCCTTGATATGTTTTTTGAGTGATTTCAGGTTCATAAGGCAAGTATTTGATGGAAGAAGTGAGGAGAAAAGCATGCAAAGTGGGAGAACTCATGAAGAAATGAAGGAACCGTAAAGCTGTCAAGCCTGACCTCTTCACACTCAATCGATCATAACTTGAGCTATAGAGATCCAAATGAGGCGGTTCCAGTTGCGTTGGAAAGCTAACATCTGGAGTTTCAAAATGATATAAAATTTGCCATAGTTGTTTTGAGTTTAGGGGCGCGCACGTGCACTGTACATGTGCGCGCTGATGTTGCACATGGCCCACTAAAGATGAAATCGCTGGGGGCGATTTCTGAAGCACTTTGGGCCCAACCCAACTCATTTCTGATGCTATTTCATGCAGAATTCAAGCTTGGGCAATGGGGGAGCAATTGTTTGTAGTTTTGGCATCATGTAGGTTAGTTTCTAGAGAGAAAAGCTCCCTCTTCTCTCTAGGATTAGGGTTCTTAGGATATTTCCATCTTAGATCTAGGTCAATTTTCATGTTCTCATCTTGTTTCCTTCATAATTTCTTGTTTCTACTACTCTATTCTTCTTAGTTCTCTTGTCAATTTTACTTTTATGTCTCTTTTATGTTGATGAATGCTTATGTTGGATTTTATTTACATTGAATGAAATTTAATGTTTGATGTTCTTTTTATTAATGATTTGAGTTGTTGAGTTACTTTCCTTGCAATTGGTAGTTGGTAGATTTATAATTCTTGCACTTTTACTATGCTTTCCTTATACACCCACCAAGTGTTTGACAAAATACTTGGTTGGACTTTAGAGTAGATTTTGAGCATTCTTGGCTTGGGAAGAGTAATTGGGCAATCTTGAGTCATTAATATCCAATTTAGATTGGTGATCTAGAGTTGTTAGTTAATATCATTCTCAATGACTCTAATCTTTTGCTAATTCAATTAGTGAGTTGATTAGGATTTTTGACTTGAGATTAACTAGTCTTGTTTGACTTTCTCTAATGGAAGATAACTTATACCTTCTTCCAACATTGGGGATGACGAAATAAGATAAATTCTTGTTAAGTATTGTTATGATTAATGACTAGGATAGAAAGCATATGATCTCAAACCTTGCCATGAATGTCTCTCTTTATTACTTGCTTTCTTTAATTGCTCTCTTTACTTTTCTTGTCATTTATTTTATTGTCCCTTTTATCAACCAAACCCCTTTGTTCCTTCATAGCCAATAATTGACCATTTCATTGTAATTCCTTGTGAGACGACCCGGAGTCTAAATACTTCAGTTAATTTTTATTGGGGTTGTACTTGTGATAAACCAAATTTTTTATGTGGGAATTGTTTGTTGGTTTGGAGCTATGCTTACAACGAAGTAATTCTTTCTATAAGAAGAAAATCTAGACCATCACAACAAATCTCGCTCATCACTGAGAGGATCAAAGAAGTGGGCTACTGGGTAAGCATATGAGATAAGGGTCCTTTGTCCGACCACACCTACATCAACACGTGATATTCGACTACAGTCAGATTCCTATAAAGGCAGGAACCACTCACACAAGTCACTAAGGAACTGAGCTGCCGACAGACGTGTTTGGTGTTCAGGGAACCCTACATTTGGCTAGTTATTCTCCATGTTTTGGAAGGACATGGCAATCTAATCGATGAAGATGGTGACATCGGCGTCGCGGTTCAGCCATCAGACCTGTAGTGGAACGTCTCACCGTGTTGTATTTTCAGCGAATCTTTAACGGCTAAAAGGCAAGTCTTGCCACCATACCTGCTAGCCATACGTCGCAGCCATATGTCGTCGATTCAGAAGGATGGTGAATCTATGCACACCCCGGCACCATCAAAATGTAGGGACAACTCAAATTGTTCTTCATGGAGGTTAGTCTTTGTAATTTTGTGTTATTATACCAACTGAAATAAGTCATTTTTGTAGAATGCATGTTAGAGTCTCCTGTACTGGATCATCCTGTCACAATTGCCATCGGTCGAGAAAATCTCGATTACTGTTGACTACTGGTGCATGCACCGCAGTCTGTTTCTGTGCGGTCCCTCCCCTCTAGGCTAAGATAGATGCCCAAGTCGTTCTGCCAAAAAAAATGGTTTTGCTTTTTTATGTTGTACGAATAAAAAATCGCATTTGGCCCAATTTCACAAAAAAAAAGATGCAAGGTTTGAGTGTTGACTGGGCCTTCTTGTCATTGTAGGATCAGATCAGATCCATCCTGGTGTAACTTTTTGAAGGCCCATTGGATATAATGTAATCGACCACTCTCTTATTTACATGTTTTCGATTCTCTAAACTAAACTTTTTTTTTACAATGCATTACTGGGTCAAAACATAGACACGCAGTTAGGCTTGTAAAGATAGTGGTACTGTTTCAACTATACTTTAAAATGAATATGTAACAATTAATGGGTCAAATATGATCATGATAAGTAACAAATAAGGAAGTATTGCATGGTTAGATTGTTGGTGAATCGTAAGTAGCATTTGACTTATAAGACCAACAGAGAGGAATTTTCTAACACGCTACTATCGTGCCGTACACAGGCATCCAGCAAGCAACACCGAAAGAAGGTCCACATCAAGATTTGACTTTACAGAACCTCCTGTGACTGTTAAAGTCAGATCACCCACTCCGTCTGAGTCCATGCATTCCTGTGCCAGGCGAGCATCCCCCTGCCCTTCTAACAGGTAAACAACAGCACCTACAGCTCACTTGAGCTTCCCATTGCTTAGTCATGGTAGTTTTGTTTCAATTGTTGACAATGAATACTATTGTGTTCGCAGTTTACCTTGGCGAACTTATGACCATCAAGCCCAGTCCGCTGTGTAAGACCCAGAATTTTCGGAAAATATTATTATGAGTTAATTTCAATTTTTTAATTCATGAAAGACTTTATTTTTAGAAATTATTGTATTAAAAGTAATTAAATTAAGTTTTGATAATTTTTTATATTTAAATTATAAAGTTGGTAGTTATGAAATAATAAGAATTTTATATGATTCAATTTTAGATGAATTGTATTTATATCATTTAATACTTTAAGTTAAAGATAAAGAAAATTAATTATATTACCATGTATTTTCAATTAGAGTAATTTATTGAGAATCAATTAGTATTTTTTTTATACCACAAATAATATTTTAAAGTAATTTTAGAAATTAAATTAGTTTTTCAAATATTAATACTTTATGCACCAATTTTATTAAAATTACCAAACTAATGAAACTATCCCTATACCTAATTTTTACCAAAATCCTAAATCCTCAAAATGTCACTCTAATCCTAATTTTCCCAAAAACCCTAGCCGCCACAGTTTTTCCCTTTAGTAAACAAAACACATCAGAAAAATGAAAAAAAAAAAAAGAGAAAGAAGGAAAGAGAGATGGGGGACCGAAGGAAGAGAAGAAAGGGAGAAGGGAGAAGAGAGGGAGACGGCGCCGGTGGGCATCACTGCCACCGTCGCTGTCGCTATACCGTCGGGAGGGAGATCTGAGAGAGCGAGCTCGGAGTTGAGGGAGCAGAGAAGCCGTTCGCCACTGCTAGACCGCCGTCGCCAGCGATTCGCCGGCGCTGAAGCTCGTCACTGCTGTGTCGCCACCGCGCCGTTGTTGTACCGGGGTGCTGCTATCTTGAAGCTTGTTGCTGAAACTATTTGTATTGAATAAAGTGATTATAGTAAGTTATGTTGCCGTTGCCGTTACTGGAGGTGAACCGGTGTCGCGTTCTTGCTGCTTTAAGCCACCAGTGCCACTGCTGCTACTCCAAAATTCCACTTTTGTTTCTTAGGGTTTGTTATCTCAACCCCCTTGAAGTTACCGTTGGTTCTGTCCTTGCCGGTGAGGGTCACCGGAGCTGCTGCAATTCCAGTCATTTGTTCCTCTGCTAAGGTTATTCTGTCGCGCCTTGTCTCGCTATAATGTTTCATTAATTAACTCTGTCCTGCTTTACATAAATGTTCCTTTGTATCCTTACTCAGTCTTAAACCACAGTATATTATTAGATTCACTGCTGTTGCTGGAAGAAGCAGTCGAAGTGGCTGCCATGAAGTAAAAGGAAAGGGAGTTGTTACAATAGGTTTATGCGAACTCGGCTAATCGAGCTAGGGGATTGTTTTAAAGTTAAAATATTTTGGGATTGAATACCTGACGAGTTTAGCGGATTAATGCAAATGAATTAATTTCTGTGTCTAAAATGATTTTCTACTGTAATTGGAGTTGTTATGGTTATTGCGTAAGCGGTTTGGAGCTGAGGCTGCAGCTGCCACTGATTGCGGGCCAAAAAGAAAGGGTCTTTTAATGCGTTTGGTTTATGAGTTTTGATTATTCGAGGTAGGGTTTTCTTAAAATCTATTTTACATTACAGAGTTGTGATAAATAGATATTAATGCAAAAAGATATACTTATGTGATTATATTTGTCTTGTAGATGTGATGGTGTGTTGGACTGGATTATTGGGTGCTTGATTGCGTGAGTGGTGTATGGTTGTTGATAAAAACCGGTTTGAAACGTTATTTACTTGATTATTATGAAAGGTGGATTTTCTTGGTTTTGGAGTTTACTTGGTAATATAAATGAATCAATTTTGGAAATAATTTGAGATATGAAAATAAATTAATTCTGGGAGCGGTTTGATTTTGTGTTGGTCTGATTTTATAAATGATTTAATATTTCAGCTGATTTGATTTTAAAAAGAGTTTTATTGTTGGAATTGGTTTGATTTAAAAATAATTTGATATTGGAACTGGCTCAACTCTAGAAAATGTTTGAGATTTGGAAATGGTTGAGAAAAGGTTTGAGAAATGTTTGGATGGGACCCGAAAAGGGTGGCAGTATCCGAGTTTTAGAGGAGATGCTGCCGAAATTTTATAAAATTGGAAGTTTTTATTTGAAGTAATTAATTAAAAAGATTTGTTTTTAAACATTATAAGTTTTAAGATTGCTTTATTTAACAAAGAAATAATTATGTTTTGAATTGGGATTGTTAATGGACGGAATGGAAAGAAGGATGATGAGGATTTTCTTTGAAATATGGTTTTTGAATGAATTTGGAAATGAGATTTGGATTGATGAATGATTATGATGTTGAAAATGTTGAGAATGTTGAGATATCGATTGAGAATGTTGAAATATGATCTTTGAATTATTCATATGGCTTATGAATTTGAATTATCTGAGATACGAAGTTCCCTGGATAAAGTACCATGGCTTACCACCACGTGTACCAGGTTGAAAATTCGATACTCTATTGACCCTACGACGTTAGTGTGACCGGGCACTATATAAATTCCCGGGAATGTTACTCCCGTTGAGCAATATTGATTATTTGAGAAAAAGCTATGCATCGACTCTTGGGGATGCACGTCGGGGGACAGTCTAAGTATAATTTAGACTTGTCGGGTTGGCTGGATAACCGACAGATGAGCTTCATCAGCCATAGGACAGGCATGCATCATATGCATTTGTATGCTTTGCTTGGGTTTGAACTTGTTTTGGTTTGCCTAATTGCTAAACTGTTTTTAACTGCTACTTGAACTATTTGCTGTAACTGCTACCTAAACCTGTGCTTTTCTTGTCTGTCTTGACTGTGTTTGTCTTGGCGTGTTACATTTGAGAATGAACTTTGGTGCTGAATTAATGATTGTGTTGTTTGATTGCGTGGTTGGTTTCTGATTGAGATTTTCTTATAAGAAAGGAAAGGTTTTGGATTTCTGAAAGATTAAACATTGTTTCTTTGAAAAGGTTTTGAACGATTACCTATTGGTTTTTAAAAGATTCATAAGGCAATGATAATCACTGAGCTTGAAAATATTTTTCTTATTAAATATCTTCTTATGACAACTTTGAAACTTCCTGGTGAGACCGTGTGGTTAGGTTCTCACCCCCATACAGCTTTACCTTTTCAGGAACCGGATGAAGAAGCATTAAGAAGAGTTATACTGCGTTTGGTTTATATGTTGTTGTATTAATTAGAATATTTTCTTCCCTCACCTTTGTTATTACAATTTTATAAGAAGGATAGGAGTTGTATGTTATATATATATATATATATATATATATATATATATATATATATATATATATATATATATATTATGTAAGAAGTCTTGTATATGAATCTATGCCTGCTTGTTTATTTTAGATGAAGTATTTATTTCCGATTTTCAAAGTATTCAGCGATACGGTGTTGATTTACAGGCTCCTATTTTAATATTAAATATATAAAGTAGTCGTAATACTTCTTGCTATCAGAGTGGCGCAGCCAGAAGCTCACATTCTGGTAGTGAGGGTGTTACACGCTGCCGATACGGGATCATCCTGCGCCGGCATTGCAAATGTAAGTGTCTACATCCTTTGCTTCCTGTATCTAGTTTGTGCACTCATTCGACGGATGCCTTGATCCTGTTCGTATTTCATGTAATGACAATGTTGTTGTAACAGGATCGTAGCCCCATTGCACTTAGCGTTGTCACTAGCGTGTCCAGGTTGAATAAAGAAATTCGGAGGCTCACTAAATGCATATGCCAACATAATGAAGTGGTAGCAGATTTTTGAAATGCGTTGACTATGCTGGCGAAGATTC
Source organism: Arachis hypogaea (assembly GCF_003086295.3). NCBI lineage: Eukaryota > Viridiplantae > Streptophyta > Magnoliopsida > Fabales > Fabaceae > Arachis > Arachis hypogaea. The sequence goes on from NC_092048.1 coordinate 111,631,444, forward strand.
AAAATAGCGAGCATCAGCGTGATCGGGGTACTAGAGTTAAGTGCACATGTCGGAATGGCATGCCGTCAAAGTGGCAGCTACGAATGGAGGGTGTGTCATACGATGATGATCACACTCCGGTGACTAACACGGTGGAGGCTGATGACCCGACGTATGCCCAACGTTGGATGCAAACTTCAGCTTGGACCACATGCCTTTCAGATCCAAGAGGTCGAAGAGAGCCCCTCGCACTCGACGGTCTACCCGTGACTAAATGGAACGAACGAAACCCCCTAACTTGGTTATGCCTAATCCTGAAGCATTAATTTCTGTATTAATTTCATTATATCTGTTACAGTGTCTGCCATTACAGTGTATGCCATTGTGGAGCCATTTTTTTAGATTTTACCACAAAATTTATAATAGGTTGATCTGACCGACGAACTCGGTAGGGAGAGTCAACGGCCTCGTCAGTGACGGAGCAAGTCATCGCGGTGTGCTACTTCCCTTCAGAAGCACTATAATTATCTTGCCCCGGTTGGTAGCGACGGAGTTGTCCACGAGTCGAAGCTTCTATGCATGAACGCGGGGAAGATCCCCAAGGTCAAGTCCTTTTTTCCCGAATACTTAGGATAACCCGTCGTTATGCACCCGACACAATACTGGATGTGTTATTCAGTTGTCTTAGTGCAGGCCTTCAAGCTAGCGTTCGTATGGATCTCGCAGGGGTTGAGCTCACTGTTGCAACATACATCTTTAGCAAGAATCTTCCAAAGAGGTATGTTACCTGTTTGATCCAGTTCGATTTCATATAAGTTGATTGGTTATATCCATGACGGTGTACTGTGCATCATAAAAATAATATTAGGGATAAGCTATCGTATAAGAAATAGGCTACTTATTCCGACTTTTAACTAAGATGACATGAGTTATTCCATTGATCATGGATCCAGAAAACTATATTAAAAGACTTTGCTGGCGTGCGAGAAAAAAAAAGACCTCCTAGACTCATGTCCAATCCTCCGTGTGCATAGACTGAAAGACATGTATTCGCTGACTGCCATTTGCGTTATTGTAGTTTATATAAAGTGATTATCCTTCGAAAAATGTCTCTCAACTAAGGTCAAAATTTTTGAATTTAAATGGGGCTGTGCTGCATTATATTTACACATACTATGGCGGGCTACTAAGTATGCGCAGGAATAGGTTTTTCATTTAACTACGTCGCTGATGGAATATTCGTTGAAGAAGAGGCTATCTTTGTAGAGAGTAATATTCTATTATGCCATGATAATTGTTTCAAGAAATGTATGAGAATGCAATTTTATAAAGCAACTGTAACAATTCAACTGCCTGCTATGTAACATATTTGTGTAATGATTATACATACGTGTATCAGCTTGCAGTTGTGACTTATGAATGCCTCTTATTACAGTGAAATTCTGGCTAACGTCGGGCACTATATTGCGGACAGAATGGCGTATCTAACGCTTGCCTCAAATGAAAGGGTTATGGATGATGTGAGTGTCGTATTCTGTTGATTCTATAAATTGTTCTGTAACCCATACCATTATTACATAGTTTTTCGATCACAGTTGTTAATGTTGGTTTTAAATTTCCAGGTTATTACCATCGTGGCGACGATGTTGTCGAAGACCTCCAATAGTCACCATTGGTTCATGCCGATAATAATCACGGTGAGTCACAATATTAAAATGCTGTTGCATCCGAATTCATATTCAAGTCTTCATAACATGTGTGCTAAGTTCAAATGCGCTGGATATGTTTGTTAACTTACATGGGTGTGTAACTGTTGGATCGCAGCAAGATGCCCTCCAAGGAACACGTCTAACATAGGCTAACTTGGACGCAGTTGTATGCAAGCATATAAGGTGCAAGGTTGACAAGGTTACTGACATTTGGGTTCTTGCCCTTTTGTGTTGGAAGATGTGAATGATTAACCGGTATGAAGTTGTGACCACTAATCTAACTTTGTACCCCACATGAAACATGCAGGTTTTTCAATCTATGTGGACGGATGGACATTGGTATTTGATGGTGGTGGACGTACGATGGAAGAAGCTAATCTACTTGGACTCATTCAAGTGTACATGGGAGACGGAGTGTAGAAAACTTGCTATGACTCAAGTGATAAGTGTAGTTGTTGGGTACATCTAGCTTTTCTTCTTCACTTCTACGCCATGACAAAATTTTTATACGGCTCATAGTTCACATCTATAAAAAATACAAATTTGGTGTTGCATGTATTCCTTCAGGCTAGCTATATTTATAAAATTTTATCCATAAAATTATTGATATATTTTTATACGAGTATTATCAAATAACCTGTTTGTATATTTTTAATTCTAATTTAACATAGTTGGTTGGAAAATATTTTTTTAATCTCCCCCCACGCTTTTGTTGAAGCTCCCCCACAACACTGTAATACAACGCTCTGACTATAATTGGTTGGAACTTCCCTTTTGTACTCGTATTTACTGCCATTTAATTTGTGTACATCTCTGCGTAAGTAGCTGTATTTGGTTCAACAAAGCACTGGTCCTGAGGAAGAGTCGCTTTAGTAATCCACTATGTATTGTGTACTGATGCGTGAGCATCTTTCCTAGCTTTTCCTAGTGAATTTGCATTCAAATTGTTGAGTTTAATCAAGAATTAATCATCTTCTGGCCACTATGAATGCTACTTTGATTTGTGTGCAATTCTGTTTATTTCAGGTAGCATTCAGATAGATTTGATGGAATTTCTATAGAAAAAGAGAAGAAAGTGAATGATGTTGTCAACTCTAACCTCCTTGCACTCCAACATGAATTACTTGAGCTATAGAGGTCTAATTGACGTGATTCCAGTGGCATTAGAAAGATAACATTCAGAGATTTCCAATGATGTATAATAGTGTACACTTCTTCTCCAGCACACTCGGCCTCAACGGCGCCAAACTTGGGATTCTCCAAGTTTGGCGCCAGGAAGCACTACACAAGCCCCATTGCTTTCGGACAGGTTGAAGCCAAACTTGAGATACCTCAAGTTTGGTGCCACACACTCATTCTCTAAGGAAAGCATGCTGGCTTGCTAAAGCCAAACTTGAGATACCTCAAGTTTGGCACCAACAAAGAAACTCCAAAGAGTGCATATGGGAATGATGGCGCCAAACTTGGCCCAGCCCAATTTTGGCGCCACAATTAATCCTAAGGTGGTCTCCATTCGTCCTGCTCGAAGATTTTATTTATTTTGATTAAACTTTATTTTAATTACAAATAAGAAAAGATATTATTTAGTTTTAGAAAATATATTTTACATTAATTAGGATTAGATATAAAAGGGAAAAGAATCAGCCCTTCGGGCTCATCTCCTCTCTTCTACCTCATTCCGCAATTTATAATTTTTCAGAATCCTTGTTTTCTTTCTGAACCATGAGCAACTAAACCTCCACTGTTAAGGTTAGGAGCTCTGTCTATTGTATGGATTGATACTATTATTTTTCTATTTTAATTCATGTACTGATTTCTATTTCAAGAATTGTTTTTGTTCTTTATCCTATGAATCTGGGTGGAACGGAAGTATGACCATTGTTCTAATTGAGTTCTTGTATACGTTGGAAAAGCTTTTTACTTGAACAACAGCTTGAAAATAATTTCTTCTAAATTTCTAATTGTCTGGACTTAAAGGGATACGTGACATATAATCCTCTTATATTTGGGTAATTAGGGTTTTTGTGGAACATAAACTAGAATTGAACTTCACCCTCTAATCGGAATCAAGTGACCAATGAGTTGGCGGTTGATGAAGGTTAGAGGAGACTAAAAAGGTCTAAGGAATTAGAGTTTAGTCACATATATTTTGCCATGAATTGAATCTTGCATGATTAAAATAGTTAATAAGAAAAGTCAATCCGGAAGATAGATAACTCTGAAGCCTTAACCATTTTCTCCCATATTATTTACACCAATTTACTGCTTGCTTTCTGATTCTCTGAATTACTGTTTAATGCAATTGAACTCTTAACACTCTTTTCTGTTTGTCTAACTAAGTAAATCACTCAATTATTGTTGCTTAGTCCATCAATCCTCGTGGGATCGACCTTCACTCACCTGAGGTATTACTTGGTACGACCCGGTGCACTTGTCGGTTAGTTTGTGGGTTATAAATTCTATACCAAATTTTTGGCGCCGTTGCCGGGGATTGACTATAATTGACAACTACTGGTTGTTTGATTTCTTAGATTAGATTTTCTTTAATTTCATTTAACTTATTTCTCTAAAAATAAAAAAATATATTTTGATTTATTTTATTTAAAAACTTTTTTTCTCTTAATTTCTGAAATTAAGTTTGGTGTCCCCTTAGTTGTTTTATTCTTCCTAGTTATTTTACTTATTGAGTTTGAATTTTATACTCCTTTTTGCTTATTAGTTATTCTATTTCTTAATTATTCAGTTTATTTTCTTTGTTTTATTTTTCTTTATGTTCTTTCTTCTTTGCTTGCCTAATTACCACATGGTGCGTTTAATTCTGTTTGATGTTTTGTGCTAAGGAAAAATAATGGAGACAGATCACATGGGTTACTACTCACACCCAAGAGTGATTCATATTATTGTGGATGGAGGAACTACCCGAATTTTGGTTGGCAAAGTCAAAACCAAAGAAACTTCAGTGCTTCATGTTCCAACTATCAAGAACCACCATCTCTATATTCATACCAAGAAACACCACCTTTCTATCCATATTAAGAACTATCATCTTTCTACCCATATCAAGAGCCACCATCTCCCTATCCATACCAAGAACCATCCTCTTTTTACTCTTATCAAGAACCGTTATCTCCTTCTTATTCATATCAAGAACCACCATCCTCTCCTTATTCATATCAAGAACATCAGCTCTTGAGCTTTTCATGAAAGAATTCATACATGATATGAAGATGAGTGTAAAAAATATAGAGAAATATGTGGAGTTGATTATCAAGCCCCAGGAAGAGGAACAAGCAAATTCCTTCTCAAGAGATACAATGCAAGATCCTATGAAAGAAAGTGAGAAAATCAATCAAAGGAGTTCATACTCCAGTGAATTAGAGAACTTTCCACCCTCACACATGGAAGAAGAGGAAGATGCAAAAATAAAGGAGGAAGATGCACAAACAAAAGAGGATGATACACAAACAAAGGAGGAAGCCATGCACACTCCTTGCTTGTACATTCCAATAATTCCGGAGGAAGCCATACAAGTCCCTATAATTCTATGCATGCAAGCTCCTGAGAAGAAAAATCTGAATGCACTGCCCACATTTGAATTGAAGTATTCTCCCCAACACTTGAATATGCTTTCCTTAGTCCTAATGAAGCAGAGAGTGGCATAGAGGGTGAGTTTATTGAACCACCAATTCAAGAAATTTTTTATGAAGGGTACACTCCAACCATCACACAACACCCAAATTTTGAAATCAAAGAAGTGAAGGAAACTAAGGAAAGTACTGAAAAGGGGATTTTGACCAAGAAATAGAAGAAAATATCCATGAAAAAGAGAAGGTCAACAAAAAACAATCCAACCTCTACCCCAACAAGCAAGGTGAATCAAGTTAACCACAATAAAAGAAAGCTTGTTAGGAAGAATTTATATCAGGGGGCACTAATTTTCACCTCTCCCCCTTGGAGACATTTCTTTTAACCAATTAGAAGAAAAGGAAGAAAATTCAACAATCAAGTGTCAAGCTAGTGACATTAAAGAAGCGCTTGTTGGGAGGCAACCCAACTACTAGTATCCTTGGTTTTGCAGTTACTTTGGTTTTAATTTTACACTTATTTTGATTTTAGCATTATAGTTATTTTAGTTCTGGTTTTAAATTACTCTATCTCAATTTTTTTTAGAATTTTTCATGTTTTACATGTGTTTTGGTCATGCAGAGTGATTAGAAAAGGAACAGGAGCAATTAAAAGGAATTTTTGACACCCTGGAGTTTTTCTTTGCTTGGGGACAAGCAAACTTTTAAGTTTGGTGTTGTAGAGTGCGCTCTCTGTTTAGCTTATCATCAGTGGCACCATGTGGGATGAATGTTCTTCATGCAGGAGCACAGCTGGTGCGGAATTTATAGTCCACAAACTAATCGGCAAGTGCACTGGGTCATACCAAGTAATACCTCAGGTGAGTGAGGGTCGATCCCACGAGGATCGATGGATCAAGCAACGATGGTTAAGTGATTTACTTAGTTAGACAAACAGAAAATGATGTTTGAAGGATCAAAAACATTAACAGTAATTCAGAGAATCAGAGAACAAGCAGTAAACGGGTTGTGAAATATATGGGAAAGACAGTTAAGGCTTCAGAGATATCTATTTTCCGGATTGAATTTTCTTACGAACTATTTTAATCATGCAAGATTCAATTCATGGCATACTATATGTCACTAAACCCTAATTCCTTAGACCTTTTTAGTCTCCTCTAACCTTCATCAACTGCCAATTCCTTGGTCACTTAATTCCAATTAGAGGGTGAAGTTCAATTCTAGTTTATATGCCACAGAAACCCTAATTACCCAAATATAAGAGGATTATATGTCACGTATCTCGTTAAGTCCAGATAATTAGAAGTATAGGAGAAATTGTTTTCAAGCTGTTATTCAAGTAAAGAGCTTTTCCAAGTTATACAAGAACTCAATTAGAACAAGGGTCATACTTCTATTCCACCTAGATTCATAAGATAAAGGATGAAAACAATTCTTGAAATAGAAATCAGTACATGAATTAAAATAGAAAAATAATAGTATCAATCCATACAATAGACAGAGCTTCTAACCTTAACAGTGGAGATTTAATTGCTCATGGTTCAGAGAGAAAATTAGGATTCCGAAAAACTGTAAATTGCGGAATGAGGTAGAAGAGAAGAGAATAGCCCGAAGGACTGATTCTTTTCCCTTTTATATCTAATCCTAATTAATGTAAAATATATTTCCTAAAACTAAATAATATCTTTTCCTAATTATAAATAAAATAAAAAGTTTACATCATATTTTAATAATGGATTCCTGCAGCCTTTGGATGAATGGGGACCACCTGGCTTGCATCATATGTGGCGCCAAACTTGGAAGAATCCATGTTTGGCGTGGAGTAGGCAGAGAGTTCCCTTTGCCTCCTTGCTTGTGGTGCCAAACTTGAGTGAACTCAAGTTTGGCGTGGAAGTGTATGCATGTGTTCCTTGGAGGCTTGGTTGCGGCGCCAAACTTGAGTAATCTCAAGTTTGGCGTGGAGGTGGCAGCGTGTGCTTCTTTGGAGCTTCTTCAATGGCGCCAAACTTGAGATTCCTCAAGTTTGGCGTGGGGTGAGCAGCCTTGCAATCCAAATTCTCCTTGCTTGGTGCCAAACTTGAGTATTCTCAAGTTTGGCTTCAAACAGCCAGCAAATAGTTTCTCCCCTCTTCATCTTTAGCTCCAACTCTGTCAAATTCGTTCAAAATGCTACCTGAAATAAACAGAATTGCACACAACTCAAAGTAGCATTCATAGTGGCTAAAACATATTAAATCTTGATTAAACTTATCAATTCAAATGCAAATTCACTAGAAAAAGACAGGAAAGATGCTCACGTATCACAACACCAAACTTGAATCGTCGCTTGTCCTCAAGCAACCAAAATTAGTATAGGATTAAGATGTGAATTTGCATGAGAGGTGAGAGTTCAGTTATGCTTATGTCTCTTCTTAAAGTGGAGTTTACCTATTGTAATTCTAAATAGTTTTGGCATCTCACTCTCCTTTAAATCAGAGGAATGTCACTGTCATTCGGAATTAGAATCCGGATCATATTATGAATTCTCTGGTCTTTATACCTCAGTTAATCCTTAAACACAGCAGATATCCTTTAATTCTCAATCCAGTGGTGCTTTGCACCTTAAGCCTAGCCATGACTTTAAATGTTCTGTCTTAAGGGTTAATTCACACAAGAACACCACAAGCACTTAATTAGAGAACTCTCTTGAAGTTCTGATTTTTCTTTTAGTTATTTCTAGATAGTGGTGCTCAAAGCCTTTGGCATACTCTGCTAAATGCACTTGATCTCGACTCTAAATGTTCTATCTCAAGAATTACTTAACACAAGAACACCACAAGCATATGACTAGGAAAACAACTCTTTGAGCTTTTAGTCATGTCTGACTTCCCTAGTCATTGATGCTCAGAGCCTTGGACCTTGCTTTTTATTTTTTTTTCCACTGTTTCTTTTGCTTCAAGGATTAAGCTTTCAATAACTTCAAAGAATTCATAATAGTTTTCTAGATTCCTGTTCCTTATACATTAACATTCCTTGATTCGAATTCAAATATGCACGGTTCATGTCCTGCATTAGAAGCACAAGGAATACCACCATATTCAAGAAATTAAGACTACTTTTTGTTATAAACTCTTTTGCTCATGCAATACATCTTTTTCTTCTTTCTTTTCTTTTGATTTCAAGCTCAGTGAGCAATACATAAGACACCTTTTAGAATTAAAACTAAATAACAAAATAAATAGCAAATTAAACTAGAACCTAGGAATTGAAATAACAACTGATCATGCAGTAACTAGATTAAAATAGCAGAAAATAGGAACCTAATCATAAAAATAGCAAAATAATATGGAAAGTAAAAAGGAACTGAGCCACCTCAATCTCCCTGGTGGGGATCTCTCTCCTCAGGCTGTGCTCCGTACAGTCCTCTCAGGCGACTGTAATCCTGTCTTAGCTGAGAAATCTCCTGCCGCTGAAAGTCCTGAGCAGCTCTCATCTCATCAAGAGTGGTACAGAGATGCTCCTAATGGCTGTCCTGTATCGCTCTCATCTCTTCCACAGACGCAGTGTACTACTGCCAACAGCTATCCTACGTGATCTTCATCTGCTCCATGGAGGAGGCAAGCTGCTGCCAGTATTCTTGAGGGGGAAAGTAGTGTTCCTGAGGCAGTGGTTGCTCCTCTTGAGCCTCTTCTTCTGCCTGTTCAATTCTGGGGAGTCTTTGATATTTCCTAACCAGTTCCATAGTCTTCTTTGTGATTGTTCTCTTGATGAGCGGATAATTTATACGCTTTTTGGCATTGTTTTTAGTATGTTTTTAGTAGAATCTAGTTACTTTTAGGGATGTTTTCATTAATTTTTATGTTAAATTCACATTTCTGGACTTTACTATGAGTTTGTGTGTTTTTCTGTGATTTCAGGTATTTTCTGGCTGAAATTGAGGGACTTGAGCAAAAATCAGATTTAGAGGTAGAAGAAGGACTGCTGATGCTGTTGGATTCTGACCTCCCTGCACTCAAAATGGATTTTCTGGAGCTACAGAACTCAAAATGGCGCGCTTTAAATTGCATTGGAAAGTAGACATCCAGAGCTTTCTAGAAATATATAATAGTCTATACTTTGGTCAAGTTTAGATGACATAAAAGGGCGTTGAACGCCAGTTCTATGCTGCTGTCTGGAGTTAAACGCCAAAAACACGTTACAAACCAGAGTTGAACGCCAGAAATACGTTACAACCTGGCGTTCAACTCCAGAAAGAGCCTCTACACGTGTAATATTCAAGTTCAGCCCAAGCACACACCAAGTGGGCCCCGGAAGTAGATTTATGCATCAATTACTTACTTCTGTAAACCCTAGTAACTAGTTTAGCATAAATAGGATTTTTTACTATTGTATTTGACATCCTGGATTGTATCTTTTGATCATTTTTGAGATCTCTAGACCTCCATGGGAGGCTGGCCACTCGGCCATGCTTACCCTCTATTCACTTATGTATTTTTCAACGGTAGAGTTTCTGCACTCCATAGATTAAGGTGTGGAGCTCTGCTGTTTCTCAAAGATTAATGCAAAATACTACTATTTTTCTATTCAACTCAACTTATTCCGCTTCTAAGATATTCATTCGCACTTCAACATGAATGTGATGAACGTGACAATCATCATCATTCCCTATGAACACGTGCCTGACAACCACTTCCGTTCTACCTTAGATTGAATGAGTATCTCTTGGATCTCTTAATCAGAATCTTCGTGGTATAAGCTAGATTGATGGCGGCAATCATGAGAGTCCGAAAAGTCTAAACCTTGTCTGTGGTATTCCAAGTAGGACTCTGGGATTGAATAACTGTGACGTATTTCAAACTCGCGAGTGCTGGGCGTAGTGACAGATGCAAAAGGAGGGTGAATCCTATTCCAGCATGATCGAGAACCTCAGATGATTAGCCGTGCTGTGACAGAGCATTTGGACCATTTTCATAAGAGGATGGGACGCAGCTATTGACAACGGTGATGCCTTCAGACGATTAGCCATGCAGTGACAGCGCATCGGACCATTTTCCAGAGAGGATCAAAAGTAGCCATTGCCAATGGTGATGTCCTTACATAAAGCCAGCCATAGAAAGGAGTAAGACTGATTGGATGAAGATAGCAGGAAAGCAGAGGTTTAGAGGAACGAAAGCATCTCTATGCATTTATCTGAAATTCTCACCAAGGATTTACATAAGTATTTCTATCTTTATTTTCTATTTATTCGAAAATTCCATGACTATTTGATATCCGCCTGACTGAGATTTACAAGGTGACCATAGCTTGCTTCATACCAACAATCTCCGTGGGATCGACCCTTACTCACGTAAGGTTTATTACTTGGACAACCCAGTGTACTTGCTGGTTAGTTGTATCGAAGTTGTGAATGAAAAACGATTTATTAAGACGTGCGTACAGAGTTTCTAGCGCCGTTGCCTGAGATCACAATTTCGTGCACAATCTCTCAACTGGAATAGGGAAATTGTTCTCTATCTTGACCCTGGCGGCCTCACAGAGGCAGTAGATGAGATGCGAAAAGCCCAACCTAGCATTCGAAATGGTGCTAGTGGCGACATGATAGATTTGCTGGGCAATGACGTACTCCACGTCCACTGGGTCTCCTCTCATAATGCAGTGAATCAGAATGGCTCGGTCCACAGTGCATTCGGACCGATTGCTTGTGGGTATGATAGACCGACGGATAAAGTGGAGCTATCCTCTAGCTAGAGGAGTCAAGTCACTGCTCTTAAGATGGCACGACCTCCCCTCTGTCCCCAATTTCCACTGGGCATCTGGGATGCAAATATCAACGAGTACTTCCTCCAGCTGTTGGTCTCTGTTTACCCTGTTGCTGTATGATCGAAGTGAGGGCATATTCTGAGGTAGTTGGAGGGTCTGCCGGATAATCTCTGGATTGAAATCAATGACTCTTCCCCTTACAAAGCTTTTGTGGTTCCTCTTATTGACTCCAGAAACATATTTATAAGTGATCCACAAATTCCCGTAAAATTCTTGAATCATCAACTGTCCCACCTGTGTGTGTGGATTACATAAGAAATGCCATCCTCTTCTCTGAATTTGGTGCTGAATTTTTGGATATTCATCCGGTTGGAGATTAAATCGCACTTCCGAAAGAACCAGCCTCTTGCTAGTAACCTCATAAAAAATGCTCTTCATGTAATTTAGAGCGGAAGCATCGTGTATCATGAGAACCGGTGGCCGGTTCCTTTCCTTTTCTCTTCTTGGAAGGTTGGGTGGTCTTTGGTGCCATGAAAATAACAGAATAAAACCAGCAAAGCGACAACACCAAACTTAAAACTATTGCTCGTCCTCGAGCAAAATAAAGAAATACAAAGGGGAAGAAGAAGGAAAAGCAGAAATTGAAATAGAAGAAAATAAAGAGTAATGCTAAATATTTCTTTTCTGTTCTGGGTTTTTTTTTAACAGAAATAAAAAAAATAGAAAGGGATTAAGGAAGGGGAAGAGGCTGGACCGAAGAGAGGGTTGGGGTACGGTTGGGGTAGGGGGTTAGTGTAGGTGAAGGGGCTTTAGTATTATGAAGTTGGTGAGACGGGAGAGTGGGAGTATGTGATCTTCGAAGAGGACTTGGGAGGGTTGTGGTGGTCTTTGTGTATGTGGAGGGGGGGAGGACTTAGGGGTTGGAGAGCTTTGTGTTGGAGTTGTTGTATGGGGTGAAAGGTTGAAGGGTGGGTTTTATATAGAGGGTTTTGTGGGGGAAGGAATCACGGGGTAACAGGGTAGGTGAGGGATGTTTAGTCAAGGGGGGTACAGGTTCTTTATTGGGAAGGAGAGAAGGAAGGGTTGCAGGTGTTGGGGTTTGTAAAAAGAAAGGGAATCTCTGAATGGATGTGGGGACCAGGTAGAATGGGATTTGTGTAAGGATTTGCTGAGATTTCATTTGTTATAGGGCAAAGTAACCAAGCCGGCACCAAACTTGAAGAAGGTGAAGGTTGGCGTCGCTGACCCTGTATGGAATAGCCTCTCCTGGTGCCAAACTTGGTGCAGCCCAAGTTTGGCGCCACCCCTTACAATTTTTTTTTTCGTGAATTTTCCACGCCAAACGCCAGGGGAGCCAAGTTTGGCGTCCCCCTGGCAGAAAGCTCCTCCCTTGTGTATGTAATAGTAGCGACAAACTTGAGGAAGTTGGAGTTTGGCGCCACCGTCCCTCTCTTTTCTCCTTTGATGCGTCGTTTCCAACGCCAAACTTGGAAAGACCTTCCAGACTCAAATTCCCCTATTAAGCATGTTATGCGGCACCAAACTTGGAAATCCTAAGTTTGGCACCACCCAATCCGAATTAAACGTCTCCAGGGCGGGCAAAAATTCTTCTAAGTGTACCGGTTCCTGTTCTAAATTTTCTGCATGATCAAAACACACGTAAAACAAAGAAAAAATAGTAGAAACTCAATAAAAATAAAAAAAAATAAAATTAATGCAACAGAAATTAAACCAAGGATACGAAATTATCGGATTGCCTCCCGACAAACGCTTCTTTAACGTCACTAGCTTGACGGTCAGTTCTACTAGTTCAACAGATGAGCAGACCTTTGGCGATCAATCTCGCCTCCAAGATAGTGCTTCAACTTCTGGCCATTAACTGTGAATTTTCTGTCAGAATTCTCTTCCTGAATCTCTACATGACCATATGGTGAAGCTCTGGTTACCACAAACGATCTTGACCACCGAGATTTCAGCTTCCCGGGAAAGAGTTTGAGCCTTGAATTGAACAGAAGCACCCTCTGACCTGGCTCAAAGACTCTGATGGCGATCTTCTTGTCATGCCATATCTTAGTTCTCTCCTTATAGAGCTTGGCATTCTCATAGGCTGAATATCTGAATTCATCAAGCTCATTCAACTGAAGCATTCTCTTAATTCCTGCAGCTTGAGCATCAAAGTTCAAATACTTGATTTCCTAGTAGGCTTTATGCTTTAGCTCTACAGGCAAGTGACAGGTTTTACCAAAGACCAACTGATAAGGGAACATGCCAATAGGAGTCTTGTAAGCTGTCCGGTAAGCCCAGAGAGCATCATCAAGCTTCCTAGACCAATCCTTCCTTGAGGTACTGACGGTCTTCTTTAGGATCCTCTTGAGTTCTCTGTTAGAAACCTCAACCTGTCCACTTGCCTGAGGGTGATAGGGGGTTGCCACTTTATGACGGACTCCATACCTCTGCAGAAGTGAGTCCAACTGTCTGTTATAGAAGTGACTTCCACCATCACTAATGAGTGTCCTTGGGACACCAAACTGGCTGAAAATATATCTCTGAAGAAAGCTCATCACCACTTTGGCATCATTGGTGGGTAGAGCCATAGCTTCCACCCACTTGGACACATAATCAACTGCTACTAGAATATAGTTATTGAAATATGAGGGTGGAAAAGGTCCCATGAAATCAATACCCCACACATCAAACAACTCTATCTCAAGAATCCCCTGCTGTGGTATCTCATGGTTAGCAGGGAGATTCTCAGCTCTTTCACATCTGTCACAGCTTTTCACAAATGCTCTTGAGTCTTGGAAGAGAGTTGGCCAGTAAAAACTGCTCTGAATGACCTTTGTAGCTGTCTTTTCACCACCAAAGTGGCCTCCATAATTAGAGCCATGACAGTGCCAAAGAATTTGTTGTGTTTCCTCATCTGGGACACACCTCTGGATTATACCATCTGATCATCTTTTGAAAAGGTATGGCTCCTCCCAAAAGTAGTACTTTGCATCAGTTACTAGCTTCTTCACCTGTTGTTTACTGTACTCCTTTGGAATGAAATTCATGGCTTTGTAATTTGCAATGTCTGTAAACCATGGAGCCTGCTGAATGAGGAACAGTTGCTCATCCGGGAATGTCTCAGTCACAGTTGTGGGTGGTTGTACTCCTTCTTCAGGCTCAAGTCTGGAAAGGTGGTTAGCTACTTGATTTTCTAACCCTTTCCTGTCTTTTATCTCAATATCAAACTCCTGAAGGAGTAACACCCATCTGATTAATCTTGGTTTAGAATCCTGTTTGGTTAGAAGGTACTTCAAAGTAGCATGATCAGTATAAACAATAACCTTAGAACCAATTAAATAGGACCTAAACTTATCAACAGCATACACAATAGTTAATAATTCTTTTTTGTAGTTGTGTAATTCTTTTGAGTATCATTTAACATATGGCTAGCATAGTAAATAGCATGTATAAGCTTGCCATGTATCTGTCCTAAAACAGCTCTTATAACATAATCACTAGCATCACACATCAATTCAAATGGTAAATCCCAGTCAGGGGGAGCTATGATGGGAGCAGAGGTAAGGTTTGCTTTTAGAAGTTCAAAAGCATGTAGACATTCAGTATCAAATACAAAAGGAACATCAGCAACTAATAGATTGCTCAATGGTTTAGCAATTTTTGAAAAATCCTTTATAAATCTTCTATAAAATCCTGCGTGACCCAAGAAACTCCTGACTACCTTAACATTAGATGGTGGTGGTAATTTTTCAATTACCTCCACCTTAGCTTTATCAACCTCAATCCCTTTGCTTGAAATCCGGTGTCCAAGAACAATACCTTCTGTAACCATAAAATGGCATTTTTTCCAATTTAAAACAAGGTTCGATTCTTGACACCGTTTCAATACCAGAGATAAATGCTTAAGGCATGATTCAAAAGAATTACCAAAGACAGAAAAATCATCCATAAATACCTCAATGAACTTTTCAACCATATCAGAAAAAATTGAAAGCATACACCTCTGAAAAGTTACTAGAGAATTACAAAGTTTAAATGCCATTCTCCTGTAAGCAAATACTCCAAAAGGGAATGTGAATGTTGTCTTCTCTTGATCTTGAGGGTCCACTACAATTTGATTATATCCAGAATATCCATCTAGAAAATAATAAAAAGCATGACGATCTAACCTCTCAAGCATCTGATCTATGAAAGGTAGGTGGAAGTGATCCTTTCTTGTAGCAGTGTTGAGCCTCCTATAGTCTATGCACATTCTCCATCCTATGACTGTCCTTGTAGGAATTAGCTCATTCTTTTCATTCTTGATCACTATCATCCCTCCTTTCTTGGGAACTACCTGCATAGGACTTACCCAAGGGCTGTCAGAAATAGGGTATATAATGCCGGCTTCCCATAATTTCATTACCTCTTTTTGGACCACCTCTTTCATAGTTGGATTAAGTCTCTTTTGTGGTTGCACAACCGGTTTAGCATCATCTTTAAGAAGGACGATCTTGTGCATACACTTGGTTGGACTGATCCCCTTTAGATCACTAATGGTCCACCCAAGAGCTGGTTTATGGCTCTTGAGCACTGCAATAAGCGCCTCTTCCTTTCCAAGCTTCAAGAAAAAGCTAATAATCACTGGATATAAATCATTTTCACCCAAGAACACATATTTCAAAGAAAGAGACAGAGGTTTTAGCTCAAGCTTGGGGACTTCCTTCTCTACCTTAGGCGTGCTCACCAGTGCTTTCTAGGGTGGAGAATCATCAATTTCAACTAATTCATATTCAAAAAGAGGATCCAGAATATCATCAAGTACCTCAGCTTCCAATACCTCTTGAACAAGTGGTTCAACAACATCAACTCTCATACACCCTTCAGAATCATTAGGGTGTTTGAGGGCTTCAAATACATTAAGGACCACCTATTCTTCATTGACCCTCAAGGTTAATTCACCCTTTTGCACATCAATCAAAGCTCTACCTGTAGCTAAAAAGGGTCTACCAAGAATAATAGAGGACTTTGCATCCTCTTCCATATCTAATATAACAAAATCAGCAGGAAAAATAAATGGTCCTACTTTCACAAGTAAATCCTCAACAACACCCACAGGAAATTTAATAGAAAGATCAGCAAGTTGAAGAGAGAATATGAGTGGGTTTTACCTCCTCAATTTGGAGCTTTTTCATCATTGAAAGTGGCATGAGATTGATGCTAGCTACAAGATCACATAAAGCTCTCTGAATAGTGACATCTCAAATGGTGCAAGGAATTACAAAGCTCCCTGGATCCTGCATCTTCTCAGGAAGGTTATGTTGAATAATAGCACTGCATTCCTTAGTAAGCACCACTGTCTCTTGTTCTCTCTAATTCCTCTTGTTAGTTAACAATTCTTTCATGAATTTAGCATAGAGAGGCATTTGTTCAAGAGCCTCTGCAAAAGGAATGTTGATCTGCAGCTTCTTGAAGACTTCTAAAAATCTAGAAAATTGCTTGTCCTTGGAGGCCTTCTAAAGCCTTTGAGGGTATGGCATTTTAGGCTTGGACTCAGGAGCCTTAGGCAATGTAGGATGAGTGTCAAGAGAGTCTGGAAATGGGTTGTCTGCACATTTTGGAGGGGCGTGCTCCACTGCTTCCTTCTTCTCTTCTATAGCTTCTTTTGCAACTAGCTCCTCATTGACCTTGATCTCAGAACCAGTTACCTTACCACTTCTCAATTGAATATCCTTGCAATCTTATCTTGGGTTCACTACTATATCACCAGGAAATATACTTGAAGACCTCTCAGGTATTTGCTTGCTCAATTGGCCCATTTGCACCTCTAAGTTTCTGATGGAAGCTCTAATTTCCTGCATAAAACTATTCAGTAGTGTTTCCAAATTAGTGTTCTGCTGGGCTGAGAATTTGTCTGCTGAGGTGGTTGTTGTTGATGGGACTGAAATTGGCTATTATTCTGATTGTTCTACCGAAAACTGCCCTAAGAATTGTTGTGAAAATTCTGTGATCTCTGAAGTTGCTCTCTCCACCCAAAATTTGGGTGATTTCTCCACCCCTGATTGTAGGTCTTAGAGTGTGGATTATTATTGGGGTTTCTAGGAGCATTCCCCATGTAATTAACCTGTTCAGTAGAAGACTGAGCATAATCATAATTCTCACCTTGCATAAAGTTTCCATTCATGTCATAAGAGGCTTCTTGAGGTGCATTTTGAGTGTTGGCAGCTGAAACCTGCATCCCACTCAATTGTTGAGTAATTAAATTCATTTGCTGAGACAAAATTTTGTTTTGAGCAAGAAGAGCATCAAAAGTTTCCACCTCCATAACGCCTTTCTTCTGAGGAGTCCCAAAGTTCACAGGATTCCTTTTGTGGCACATAAGCTAGAATTGAACTTCACCCTCTAATTGGAATCAAGTGACCAAGGAATTGGCGGTTGATGAAGGTTAGAGGAGACTAAAAAGGTCTAAGGAATTAGGGTTTAGTCACATATAGTTTGCCATGAATTGAATCTTGCATGATTAAAATAGTTAATAAGAAAAGTCAATCCGGAAGGTAGATAACTCTGAAGCCTTAACTGTTTTCTCCCATATTATTTACACCAATTTACTGCTTGCTTTCTGATTCTCTGAATTACTGTTTAATGCAATTAAACTCTCAAAACTCTTTTATGTTTATCTAACTAAGTAAATCACTCAATCATTGTTGCTTAGTCCACCAATCCTCGTGGGATCGACCCTCACTCACCTGAGGTATTACTTGGTATGATCCGGTGCACTTGCCAGTTAGTTTGTGGGTTATAAATTTCGCACCATGTACCATATAATTTCTATGCTTTCTTACCCCTCTCACGGTGGTAGGATAATGTAATCAATTATCCTGTATGTTTGTATGTGTTGCTAGAGTATTGAATATAAGTGTCAGGTTTGAAGACAGGAAAGAATTCTTAGATTTAATAAATAGCGTGGCATTGGCTGGAATCACATTTTCTAGGCAGTAGTTTATATTTAAAGTTAGCTTCCCATCATATGACTTAAGTAGGTATCGGTTGTCCACATCAACTAGAGTTTATGTTGTTTTGACTCAATTTCGGTAATGTTTCATTCCGACATGTTTCCTCATCAGGCATTGCACCTGGAGTCGCTAACTATTGGAACCAAGTGGCTATCCACGAGCACTATTGAACGGCCACGATGAGCCTGTGGTTCCTCAGCAACATCGGTTATCATGAGTTGTTACTCACCCTTAAACAACCTGATTTGTTTTCAATCTTGTTTTTGTTACTTGTTAGGTACTATTTTTCATGTATAGCACATTTACTGGCTCTTCACTTATAAAACAACAATTGAGATTGTCTGTGACATGGAATAGGATGGATTGCGGGGTATGGATCTTACAATGGATGATTAGGGGAGCTCTGTGGGCTATCCACAGTGTTACGGTGGGTATTTAATAAACACATATGGTATTATTAACTTATGGTTTGTTAATTAGGAAGCTTTAATTTCACGGGATTGTGTACTCGAAACATATTAATTGATTTTTCCGATGACGTGCAGGCAGTGAACGATCAAACTCATATGCGAATAGCCCTCGATCTTGTGTTGAGGTCACACAATGCAAATGCCATCGATGTCGTGGAAAAGGCGACATGTTATTGAAAAAAGAAGGCTACGTCATTGATAAACCCATATTTCATGAGTTCTTTTGTGCTTAATTTGAGTGATTTATTCAATCCTCTACCTACTTATTCATATTAACTGCATGGTTTTACTTTCCCTTCCTTATTATGTCATATTGTGAAAAACATGTTTCCTAAGCTTTAAAAATTAATTATTTTAATTACCTTTATTTCCATTCGATGCCGTGATTAGTGTGTTGAGTAGTTTCAGATTTTCTAAGGCAGAATGACTTAAAGGATGGAAAAGAAAACATACAAAAATGGAAGGAGAAGGCAAAACGGAGCTTTGAAGGAAACTAGTATTCACGCGACCGCATGACTGACGCGACCGCGCGACATAAGCAGAACGCATACGACGCAGACGCGTGACTGACGCGACCGCGTGGCAAGGAAAAGCTCCGAATGACGCGACCACGTGACCCACGCGGACGCGTGACAGAGGCCACGTATCAGAATTTACAGAATACGCCCCCACCGATTTCTGAAGCCCTTTTTGGCCCAGATCCAAGTACAGACAGCATAGACCAGAGGTTATAAAGTGTGGGAATGCACCCATTCAAAGGGAGCTCGCATATTTTATTTTTCA
This sequence comes from Arachis hypogaea, assembly GCF_003086295.3. Lineage (NCBI taxonomy): Eukaryota > Viridiplantae > Streptophyta > Magnoliopsida > Fabales > Fabaceae > Arachis > Arachis hypogaea. The sequence goes on from NC_092048.1 coordinate 111,650,706, forward strand.
ATGATTTAGATTTAGTTGAGAGGGAGATCTTCTCCTCTCTCTCTTAGGATTTAGGATTTCTTCTCGCTTTAAGAGTGACTCTCAATCCAGGTTTTATATTTCTTTGTTTTAAACTTTCCTTTCACTCTATTTATTTATTTCAGTATCTGAGTTGGCTATTTACCTTTATAATTGAATCTATGAATTCTTCCATGTTACAGACTGGTATTTGAATTAATGATAATTGAGGTATTTTCAGTTTATGATTGTTCTCTTTGATTTAAGTTACCATTGCTTCCCATCTAAGGACATTTTTATTATTCCAGCAATTTTACTTTTTCCCCTTTTTGGTCCTGGTTAAGAATTCAGTAACTCAACAGTTATTAAACTCAACATAAATGATAATCGTTATCTTGCTAATTGAGCTGAACTTAAGTAATCCCAACCTTTTCTTAGGAAATAAATAGGATTCAAAGGTCAATTTAATTAGTCCCTTGACTTTCCTTTGCCCTAGTAAAGGTTGACCAAGAGGAGTTTAGATTCAACTTTCATTATAGTTGAGAGAGATAACTACGTTGGACCTCCAACTTCTCTTACCTTGCCAAAAGTCTGCCTTACAGTATTTATTTATTTTAATTGCCATTTACTTTACTTGTCATTTAAATTACTTGCTTCTCATCTTCTAAACCCCGATTACAACCTTTATAGCCAATAATAAGAACATACCTCATCGCAGTTCCTTGAGAAGACGACCCGAGGTTTGAATACTCGGTTAACAATTTCTAAAGGGGTTTGTTACTTGTGACACCTAAAACGTTTGTATGAAAGGACTTTTGAAGGTTTAGAAACTATACTTGCAACGAGGATTTATCAGTAATTTTCTAGATCACGCAAAAGTTTCTCTCATCAGTCATCACGACACGGACGACATGAATGATGGATTAGAAATGTGACAAGCATAGAAGTTTAATTTTGTGGCGACTACTGTTCTAGTTTTTTTAGGTAACTACACCGAATATGGGACTGCAGATTTGGTGTTATCATTGGACCCAAAGAATGTGCTTACATTCGCAATTGTAACTTTTTTTATTTTGAGCAGGAAATGAGTCTTTCATTAACCTGCATGGGACTGCTCATACGAAACAACCCTCTAACAAGGAGAGGAGTTTCCCACTCAGATGCAGTTAACATGTTTCCAGTTGGAGGCCCGTATCCAGGTTGGAAATTATACATCTAATTTTTTAAAAGTAGGAATCTAACAGTTCATTCCAGGAATTGTGATCGCAAAATATTTTTTGTATAGGGACTTGAACAATATCCCGCTACTTAATTACAGTAAATATGCTTGTCTGTTTTACATACGTGTTTTCTCATCAGGGCACATACAGCTATTTTTGTAGGTACACTTGTTGAAAATACTCTTCATACGCGTGAAGATAACTTCAATAGAAAACAGGGGTGTCATCTCTCTATACATATCTACAGCGTGAATAATAGTCTCTTTAGCTCACTTCAGTTTTGATTCATTTTGGTTGGTAAAAAATTATTTCGATTCACTACCGAAATGGTATCAAAGGGTGTAAAACAATATTAATGTAACCATGAACATAATTGGTAAGTCACCCTCAGTTTCATCATTGTCATTAATTACTATTGGAATGGCCCGTTATTACTACCTTTAATTGTGCCTGCCCGTTATTACTATTTTAATAATCTTTAAACATGGGCCAGTATATAAATGAAGTTGTAGGTGCAACGGCTGATATTATGCACATGTTTTATTAAACTTATTGCATTATATCAATTGAATTAGATGTGTATAGAGCTGAAACTGCTCCAGTAAGCAACCTGTAAACAATTGTTTCATAATTTGGTGCAGAAGTTGTGTATATTTATAGCTCAAAGCCTTGTCTATCTGAACATGAATTATGACACTTACTAATTAGACCATAATTTAAAATTTTTTAAAAATAAATTAACACCACCCAACCATACACAAGAAATTCATAGAAATTTCAACACAACACTCACGCTATGGATTGGAAATATATCACAACTACCAGATCCGATAATGTGCATAAAATTAACTAAATACAAGAAAGCGTCCATTTCATCTATACGCCCTACAAACAGTATGTTGTCCACGGAGACCTTTTCAGATCCAACATAGTAAATCAACTGGAACAATTAGGGAGAGCAGACCCTTGTCGCCACCTACGTCCTTATGCACCACCTATTTCATCAATGTCCCGTACGAAAGTGGAATCCCGGTTATTCAAAAGCGCTGTCCTGACCTGTTGGGGAACGAAGACCTCTCCATCACATTCTGAAGCAAGCTTAAACTTTGGTAAATTACATTGTCCATTAGAACATTACAGCCTGATTAGTAGTAGTAGTAACTATGAAACAAGTCACACCTAAAAAATGCAACGTATGAATGATGAAACATGCATACCTTCAGTACCCACTATTGGAAGGCGTCGGAACTCGGCATATTAAATTGCGTTGGAGTGAAAGCAGCAGCTCGTTCGGCTGAGGTCATAGTGGCAGCTGGTTGGCTGAAAACAGCGCCATGGAGGAGCAGCTCGGAGCGGCGAAGAATTGTTGTATGTGCTGGCCCCCAAGGAAGAAGTTGTCGCCACTACCCCATGGATTCAACCAGGGTAAGCACGAGTGGGTTGCGTCTTGTTCGACCGGACTCGAAATGTAAGGATCCAAACCTAAGGGAAAATTCGGACCATAAAGGCCATCTGCAGCCTGTACGTAGATGAAATAGACACACGTGAGAAGGAGTTCGACAATAAATTCTATAATGCGTAGCAGTAACCATGATTAAAGATAGCATCATGATTTCTAGACACCGATACCATTCAGAATTTTAAAACACAATGTATGCCCCCATAGTGATTATACTTATTTATTTATTTAAATAGACACTTATTTCAACTCATTCATGCTGACAGTGATTACACCCCATAGTGGAGAAGTTTGTGTACATTAAATAGATCCTATTAAGTTTGATCAAATTTCGTATCCTAAAATCAAAATACAGGTTCCCACCAAATGGAACTACTTCTCCTTCCGGATCGCCTAACAGGTTACATATCCAGACACGAACATGAAATCTCAGAAAGGAATTGCCCCAAACTGTCTTATACGAAAGCCCAGATAATTGACTAAAACCACAAGTCATATACATCTAGCAGACATATTGAAGTCAGCTATAGTAGTTCCCTATAGAAGGGGTCCTCCATCCATATCAAATGGTTTCACAGTTGGATATTTCCCACAATCTAAGGTACTCTTTGATCTAATTGATATTTATGTTTTGGGATGGGATTGAGACGACATGTAATTACACATTCCATATTCTATGAGTAACTACTTATTATATAATCTTTAGTTAATCCCGTCTTGTTTCAGAAAGCCTTATTGAATATTCCAAGCTAGTGGCTGTTACCATGCATAATTAATTAATATCTAAAAAATCTCCGAAAGCATGAAATATATCTCCGAACTAGTAGGTAGTTCAGGATTCCAACTAGGCTCTCTCGATGATGAATTCCTGACCGTGGCTGATATCCCTTCTCGGAGGCCGACTTGGCTCGTCTCCCTTTGCGACCGGCACATCCTCTTCGTGTGACCTGGAAGCCCGCAAGAAGTGCAACAACGCCTCTTTCCCACAGGCTCGTCCTGTGTCGAGGAGGCCAGGTTCCTACCGTGCTTAGGGGCCCCCTTTGTCCTAGTTACTGACGGGTCCTTTACGACGTTCTGTTGCCTCAGTCCAGCCTCACGGTCTATCGTATTGCCCCTTCGACCATGAAGCCTCTGTGCCAAAGAGGGTATTGCATCCCTGGCCATTGCAAAGTCAGCTGTATCATCAGAAACAAGCTTCGCAACAATATTCATTACATTGCATAACGCGCCATACCATAGTAATCGAGTGCCGTGACCCTCTGTCCCTTGTGTTGCTATTGCTGTCCATTCTTTGGCATTCTTACACCACCGCCTCAGTATCAAACCTGGTGGGATTTTATCCAAACTCTCATACTTCATCATGCAAATTATGTGGCAGCAAGGGATACCTTCACTGTTCCATATCTGACAATCACATTCAATCTTTGGCTCATTCGGATCGTATAGCACCTTGCAGACCCTATGATGGTTCCCCATATTTGAGAACTTGTAGACGGATATTGTGCTTATGCTGTCTTTTCCCAAAAACAGTAGACTCCCAACCTTTTTAATTTGTTTCCTAACCTCCTTAAAGATTGCTCTAGTGTATATCTTCAAAGCAAACAGCTCTATCTTATTAAGACTTGTCGTCAGCATAGGAGTGTAATACGACAAATAAAACTGGGCCGTCACCTTATTATTGCGGTAATCTTTCACCACCCTATCCAAGCTGTGAACCAATTCCAGAAGGCTGTAGCCGGCGCAAAAAGTTTCCCGTAGATATGTCGTTGCCCAACTCTGTCTTAATTCATACGTTCTTTTCACCCAACTATTGTTCATTAATCCTAGACTCTCCACAGCCGTCTTCCAATACTCCTCAAACTCTGTAATGTCAAAGTTTGCGTAAACTGCCTTCTTGAAAACCTTAAGAAATTTAGGTTCTTTTACCCTCAAGACATAGTTTTTTTCCAAGTGTTAGGCGCATAGGCGATGCTTGGCTGAAGGTAGCACTTCCGCAATTGCTGCTCGCATAGCTTTATCCCCATCAATGACCACAACATAAGGCGTCTTATTATCCATGACATCCAGAATATTACACAAAACCCACCTATATGTACGGACCTCCTCGTCCTCCAGCAATGCAAACCCGAATATCGTCGTCTGCTTGTGGTGATTTGATTCGGAAAAGACTATTAAAGGCTTCTTGTACTTGTTGGACCAGTATGTTGCATCAAATGCAAGCACGTCACCGAACAACTGGTAATCAGCCATCATCTGCCCATCAGCCCATAATAGGCTACCAAGTCGATCGTCTGCTGTTTTGGTATATTTGGCGACTAACATCATGTCAGCGTTGACCTTGCCCTCCAAATAACTTATCGTTGCTGCTGCGTCTCCGTCGTTTATTTGAGCTATTCTTTGGCTGTGAACATAATTATATAGATCCCTTGTCGTAAACCAAAGTATCCCATATCCCCCTGACTGTCCGACCATGTAAGCCATAATATTCGATGTGGCAATCCTGAACTTTTTGAGACTATCAACTTGAGCCTTATCACTCTCACTCAGATTTCGATGACTAGGAAGAAGATGACTAAACATAGTTGCAGCAAGAGGGTGGTTATGGTTGTCCTCTATCCTCTTGACTTTCCAAACCTGGTCTTGCAAATCATAGTAAATTTTCAACTTTGCGGTACAATCCATGCGACTCTCGAACCTCTCATCATGTACTCTTTCTGGATAATCGTAGTGTTTCTCATGCCTTGTACTTTGCCGGTGATAAAAAAAGTCTCGTCTTACCAAAATACCATTTATTTGAGCCACGTCACCCTTCCTTACACCGAACCCCCTTAGCTGGGAAAATTGTTTGCATGCTGTATAAGCCTTTTGCTCGGTACTAAACACCTTGTCCACGAAATCCTCTGCGGACCTAAACTCAGGCGCATTACCCTCACATGTCACTGGGTCTGCGCCAACGCCATTCTCGTGGACGTCATCACCCATTTCACCCGTCTCGGAGTCATCCCCAAAAGAGTCGTCGTCGTCATTCCCACTCGAAGAAGAGATACCGAAATACTTTTCTTCAGTAAGCCGATCTGAATCATCCTCTCCACCACTGAACTGAAAGCTCGAATCCATCTTCAACAACATAGGAAGTCAATCACCTAGAAAATATTTAGTTGGCAAATAACTTACAACCAACGTGAATGTAAGTTAATTAAACTCTCACAATGGACTAATAAGTTATAATAGTCCAAGCATATGTAAATAGCCACACCAAACTTCAACAACAGTAGTTTTAAATTCATCCACTTACAATTTGACCTAATGTAATGACTAGTCCCAGACAATAAAGATGCTGTAATAATCTCTACTCAAATACGAAGTCACAACCAGCAAATATTTCTATAATTAAACACACATCAAATCACTATTGTTAAATACTATTCCATATTTAACGCACATTATATAACCGGGAAACTCGTCAAGAAAGTACAAGATCAAGTTAAACTTACATGTAGTCGTATCCAATCTTGGGACAGTATGTAGCTACCATGAATAACCCCCTGTGTTTGAGCATTCCCTCTATACTTGCTCTCTTTCTATATTCTCTACCTGAATGAATGGTTCAGTTGAGCAATTCAGCAAAATTCCGAAACGTCAACACAGTGAAGAACAACAGCAATAACTGACTTAATTGACATTATGATAAGAACCAAAACAAAAAGGAATGGCAGCCACACTTTATCACAGTATTGGTATAGGAAATGTTTTCTTCCAAAAAGAGATACATAAATATTCAAACATTAGTTGTTTATTTGTAGGACCCTACAGTTTCGGGATTAATCAAGCGTTTCCTCATAGGATCTACGATCTCACACTTCTCATCCACAAACATGTACACCAATATTATGTTAACACTCTTTCCTAACACAGTTAACTTCTTTTTTATCCTAATTTCATTTTTATTCTACCAATGTTGCCAAATCCATAAAAGGGTACCTTAAAGTTTTTTATACTCCCATTCTTGCCTTACTCATCAGTTTACGCCTTTGTCATAACACTCTGTAACTACCTTTGTCGCTTGAGAGGTCTGGAAGATCAAAGACACCCAAAATTTAGTAGATGGGGATTCCCGATGCCGTGGTTAATTCAGCCATTGAAAAAATCTATTGCAATCTTGATATATACGACTAGCATTAATCTTGTTAGCAAATGAGTTAGAACAAAAATGAGTTCTAGTTCCTGCGGTGAAAATACAAAAAAAAAAAGAAGAGTTTGAATAGCATATTTTCCATTAGTCAACCATGCAACAAGCGTTTGATCAACAGTTAATAGTTGAAGCATGGCATTGCACATGCTATATACAAATCATATACGAATCCATGGCAAATAACTTAATCCAATGTGTATTAGATGCTAAATATTAGTTCAGTTGCAATTCCTATCAACAAAGATTTTATATTGTCAAAATTCATATATATATATATATATATATATATATATATATATATATATATATATATATATATATATAAATATTTGGTTGCATGCTTATTGCTCTTATTAGGTAGATGAATGACTTTGTATATTCTATACAATGACTATGTATGCTATGGAAGGAACACTACAATGTTACACATAAAAAGAGAGAGGGATAAAAAATTTGAGTCAGACTAAGCAAGTGTAAATGAACCCCATAAGTCTATTACTACCAGCATTCAGTATTAAGGTTAGCCGAAACAAGTAGGCATTCTAGTGATAGAAATTCAAAAGGAGGAAAGTCCGAAGGATGTAAAATGTTCAGGAAAAGTGGGTACTAAAATCTGATTGAAAGTAGTGTGAAGAGGAAAGTAACGTTCACAAATACAGAGCCGGATAAACTAGCTACTCAAGATCCTAAGCGACTTCCAAAACCAAAAACATCAAAAGAGAATTTTTCAACAAATTTATGGATTCTAAACAATTCACTACACCCAGTGCTCCAAACCTATAAAATAAGAAGCAAGACACTGTTTTGAATACAACATAATCCAACAGAGCAAAAACAACCAAATTCATACATGCGATGAGGCTTGAACTAGAACAGCAGCAACTTCCGAACGGGCCCACGACGGAAGCTGGACGGTTAGGGTCATTCAACACAGATAAGACACGACTCCGCAACTTCGATCGTAGTGGGTTTCCAGTCGTGAACCTCCGCCACGGCAATACCTTCAGCGGCTGTATCCCTCTCACTGAAACCTAGATCTTCGTTTTTAGGGATAACATCTTCCGCAATACTTCACCCTCCATGGATGCAGCCCGACAGCGTTTCACTTTTTTCTTTTTTTCCATTCATAGAGTATAAAAAACCGTCTTCTTTGAATACCCAATTTTTGTTGGTGCCCGAAGCCCACCTCAATAGGTCCAGCACCAGTTTATGCGTACAAACACCCTTGGCTAACAGCTCAGCCACCTCTAATGCTAAGCAGGAGACAAGCCCTGCAACAAAAGAGCGACATGTCAATCTCATATTCATTCAGACAGAAAATCTATAAATCTGTATCAATTTAAATCTGTACCATAGATTGACCCATAACTTAAAATTTAAAAAATAACTATGTAAGTAAAATGGATCCGACTCCTCTAAAGTTATATTATCACTTTAGAGAAAAAATTACACCATTAATCACCTTGGATTAAGATAGTGGGGCTCACAAATAATAAATATTGCAAATTTAAAGGTGATTAAAACATTACTTTATTACTTTACTAGTATTGTCACTTTAAAGGATCTTTTTCCAAGTAAAATGACCTAAAATTTAAAAAATAACAACTTAAGTAAAACAATCTAAGTAAATAATTTAAATTTAAAAAGTAACAACCTAAGCAAATAATAATTTATATTTATAAATATAATTTTAAAAATTTCTAGTGACAACACCTAAACAAATAAATTTCCAAACTCAACGTATGAGCGTCACATCAGTATATGAACTCCCATTATTATTATTATTATTATTATTATTATTATTATTATTATTATTATTATTATTATTATTATTATTATTATTATATGAACTTCTATTTGTATTACTATTACTATAAAGATAACAGAAATTAATTAAAGAATGGGGAAAAAATGGTGATGTTTAAGTATATTGTTGCATGGCGTGTAATACTGGAATGTGGATATGCAAGTGGCAGGAAAAGCAAAACGCAGGAAACGTTTTGCCTGCATGAGAAATTCTGAAAGCTATTAGCATGCTGCAAAACACAGGATGCGTTTTGAAGGGGAATAGCTCCAACAAGTGAAACGTGTCCTTGTGCCCCCTGTATGCAAACCAAGACTGCTTTTTTGACTGCATTGGAGAAGCAAAACGGAAGATGCGTTTTGAAGGCTCCCCTGCTGCATGCACGACATGTGTTCAAGACATCAGTTCCAGGGGCTGTAAACGCGAGTGCAATGTAAAACGCAGGAAGAAAATTTTATAAAGTGAAAGGCTTGTTGAGAGAGAGGGGCAATGGTGAGGGGTACCCTTGGAGGCTTCCTGAGTGGTTTAGTGAGGAAGAAGAAGAGCAAAACGGGGCTGGTTAGAGTGAAGACCATTATTTGAAAAATGGTTCATGATTTTACTAAACATGAAGATCACATTATTGAATATTTGGATCATCCTCAATGGGTAAGTAAATTTTTTATTTTAATATATATTTATTTAAATTTTGTTTGTAATTAGTACTGTGGTTAGTAATATTACTATTACTAATATTATGTTATTATTTATTTCTCATAACTGTTTAATTTTTTTGGTAGTGTTATTATTATGTTATTATTATTATTGTTATTATTATTATTAATATTACATTATTATTTGTTTATAATAGTGGATATGACAATGAGAATAATTTAATAATATTTTTTAATAATAAATCAGATAGTGTACTAAGTTATTATTATTTGTTAGTGATTTGTTGTTATTTTTCATGATAATGATAATAATGCCGTACTCAACGGTTTTTTTAAACGATATTTGTTTAATTAAAAAAATTATTAATTGTTATTGTTATTGTTATTAAAAAAAATCAATATAATAAATAGTTATTGTTATGGTTATTATTGTTATATTTGAGTAATTATTATTATGATTGATATATTATTATTTGTTTATAATGCTGGTTTGTTATGTTAGTGTACTAAGTTATTATTATTTGTTAGTGATTTGTTGTTATTTTTCATGATAATGATAATAATGCTGTACTCAACGGTTTTTTTTAACAATGTTTGTTTAATTAAAAAAAATTATTAATTGTTATTGTTATTGTCATTAAAAAAATCAATATAATAAATAGTTATTGTTATGGTTATTATTGTTATATTTGAGTAATTATTATTATGATCGGTATATTATTATTTGTTTATAATACTGGTTATGATAGTGAGAATAACTTATAATACTACTGTTTAGTAAAAGGTTTTTTTAACACTGTTTGAAAAATTTTTTTTTACTAATTTTAATAGTTAGGTAGTATATTGTGATAATAAATAATATTATTTAATAACAGAATACTGTTTATTATTTGTGGTAATACTGTGTAGTGTATTAAGTTATTATTATTTTTTAGTGATTTGTTGTTATTATTATGATTAGTTTATTATTATTTGTTTACAATACTGGTTATTATGAGTAATCAATATTTATGAATTTTTAATAATTTATTATTATTTTTTAAGATAGTAATAATAATACTTAATAATTATTATTGCTAACTCTTTTTTTGAATAAATTATTAACTGATATTATTTAGAATTTTAATAGCTATCAATTTTCTTGTTGCAGGGTATCAGGAATTTGTTGCCCAGAAAACTTGATCCGCCAGATACCTTTAACGAGGTAGCTGCTGCGGCACTAGCATTGACTGGGTTTCAACTCATTTCGCGAGTCGGCGAAATGAGAGGTCATTCTGCACTACTGAGTGCTTTGGTAGAACGCTGGAGGCTGGAGACTCACACATTTCATCTTCCGGTCGGTGAGGTGACGGTAACGCTGGAAGATGTGAGCTATATTCTTGGTCTCCCAATTAATGGGGAGGCCGTTACAGGTGGATCAGACAGCAGTCACCAGTTTTTGGTGGAGAACTGCATTGCGTGTTTTGGTCGGGAGCCCGGTCCGCAAGATCACGTGTCGGGGAAGGTTAATATTGCATGGGTGCGATGGTGCAGAGACACCGAGAGGTGTGATACTCAGCAGTCTGTTGAGCGGTACGTCCGAGTGCACATTTTCTGCGTGCTCGGAACAGTTGTGTTTCCGGATAAGTCGACTACTTCGTTGAACTCGAAGTTTCTACCGCTACTTCGGGATTTCGACCACATTTCATCATACAGTTGGGGGGCAGCCTGTCTGGCACACCTGTACAGATCGTTGTGTCGTGCATCACGATACAGATGCAAAGAGATGGATGGCCCCCTGATATTGCTTTTTGTTTGGGCGTGGGAGCGTATGCCGCTCCTGGCACCAATACCCCGTGATCAGCTCGGCGATGTTGGTCCTTCCGCACCACCGCGCACCCAGTTGTTTGACTTGAATGAATGCCCTCAGGAGGAAGAGGATGTTTTGGGGGATGACGTTCAGCACTGTTATGACCTTGGTGGAGCGAGTGCTCCGGGGGTGACTGGTTCCTGGATATGTGACACTGGCAGTTCGAGCATGACAGATTTCGGGGGTCTGGATGCTGGTGTGTCTCAGGGTCATCCGTATAACTTACGGACACAGACTGCGCCTCCGGACAAATACACGCCGTCGTTGTATTCAAAGAAGGCGCCGAGGAAGTAGTCAGTTGCATTTTATGTTGTACTACTAGAGTTTAGTTTTGTTTTCATTGTCATATTTTGTATTCAGTATTTTATTCAGAATTGTATTATGACTTGGTAATGTTAAGTATTATTGTTGTTATATATTTAGCTTTGTGCTCGCATAAAAGACGTCCCGGATTATCCTGCTTAATTATTATTCAGTGTTTACCGCGTAGAATGAAAGTTAACAACATAGAAAGTTACATGACAAGTTTAAAATATTTATTGATTTAATAAGTGTTAACTAATTTAAAATAGAGGACCAGGTTACATAAAAGCCACATACAACTGTGAAGTAGGGGATAATAAAGTTACACAAAAGCTTAGCCACTAATGTCCTCCAGCGGAGCTTGGACCTGCGCGCTGAGGACACCGGCTGCGACTATTTCCCTCGCGTCCACAAACCGTACACCGGCGAGGACCATGAATATCCTGCGAATCCATCTCATTCAAGTAGCGGGTTGACTTCGGTCTTCCCTTTGTCGCGCGCCTCAATGTCCAGTTGGCGATCACCTTCGCTCCTTCGTATCTATCCCACGTAGATGGGTCACCCATCGGAACAAACTCACCTCTGTACACCTTGCAAATTTGAGACATCTTGTACACATCGTGCACGTACACTTGCCAATCAAGACGCTGGTTGGCGCAACATGCAAGCACGTGGCGACATGGAAGTCGCTCAACCTGGAAGTGGCCACAGTCGCAGTGTCGTTGCGCAAGATTAACAGTGTAAATGGTACCATCTTGCATTTCGCGGACCTCAAACATCTCGTTACGCCTGTCGAACCGGTTGACCACAATGTTTCCTGCACGTCGGAAGCTTTCTTCAACTCTCTTCGTTGCAAATTCTGAATACGTGAATCCGTTGCGGAGACGGTCATGAGCCTCAGTACTCTTCCGAGTGAACAACTCATTCAGCCGATAGAAAGTTGACTGGACAAGGGCAGTCACAGGAAGGTTGCGTGCACTCTTCAGGACAGAATTTATACACTCTACCAAGTTTGTTGTCATATGTCCCCAACGATGACCACCATCGAATGCCAACACCCATCTCTCAACACCGATCTCATCGCACCATTGAGTATATGCCTCACCCTGCTCTTTAAGCCTTTGGTAGTTTTTGTTGTACTCCTGCTCCGTCCTAGAATAGCCTGTTGAACAAACCATTTAATCATAAGTAGGTGCCACAAATTTACTATGAATAGAACCATAATAGCAAGTTGAAATACCTGTGTTGACCACGAGTTTATGCAAATATGGAGCCTTGAACCTCCTTAAGAAGTTGGATCCGATGTGCCTGATGCAGTACATGTGCCACGCCTTTGGTGGTGACCATGCACTGTTACTGCGAGCTATTGCAGCGTCGATGGAGGTATGGCGGTCAAAAATAATACCCACACCATCAATGGTAACAACATATCTCCGCAAATTGGTTAGAAAAAACTCCCACGCGTCTGCTGTCTCGCCCTCGACAATCGTAAATGCAATAGGCACAATGTTTTGATTCCCATCCTGTGCAACAGCTACCAGAAGTGCACCTTTATATTTTTCGTACAGGTGCGTGTCATCAACCTGCACTAGTGGCTTGTAGTGTCTGAATGCTACAATACACGGATAGAAGCTCCAAAAAATGCGGTGCAGAACTCTTACACCTTGAACCTCCTCACTCTCACGGTAAACGGGGAGCGTTTTAATTTGAACACGAGACCTTGGCATCTTCACTGTCATTGCTTTCAACCACACTGGCAGAGTCTCGTAAGAAACTTCCCAATCACCAAAAACTTTTGCAACAGCTTTCTGCTTTGCCAACCAAGCCTTGCGGTAACTCACAGTGTAGTTGAACCTGCCTTGAACTTCTGCAATAACGGACTTTACCTTTATCGAGAGGTCTACTTCGACCAACGGCCTAATGGCATCTGCAATTGTGTCTGAGTCCAACTTGGCATGATCTTGTGAAATCGTGCCCATGGTGCACGTGTGCTTCCCATTGTATCTCCTGATCTCCCAACAAGCTTTTTTTCGAATCAAGCTAGCTCGGATAAGCCAGTCGCACCCTGCACCATACCCCTTGCATTTCGCATAGAATGACTGCGGCTCAGACTTATACACAGTGTAATCAACTCCTCTAGAGATGGTGTAGCTTTTGATTGCAGATATCACTGACTCTCTCGAACCAAATTCCATTCCGACACTAAACTCGCCATCTTCCGCCGCAACGTTGCCTTCACCTACGACGTGCGCACCAGCATCAGTTTCAGACAAGGAAAATGATTTAAGCACTACAGAAAACTTGAGTTAATAATCATAACATACCTGTATTCACATATTCAGGAAATTCCGGGGCATGCATGGCTTTGAGATCTAGAGTCCGCATAAAAGACGGAACACCAAACGGGTGTTGGCTTACAACGGCATTCGCTTCATTTTGCACCGCCGGATTGCCTGCCAAGTCTCCGTCATCGTTTTCGTCATCGACTTCATAGTTAGCTTCGAATTCCTCTTTGTTATCATTATTATCTTCTTCCCAATCTATATCCTCGAGCTCATCAACATTGACCTCCTCGCCGACTGTACTCATCCCCGACTGCTGTTCAAACTCAACGTACAGCTCTATCATCGACACTTGAGATCGGGTTTGTTGATAAATATAAAACATCTGCTGCATACTGGCATCGTCAGTGATGGCCATTATTTGAAACTGTATTAGCCCACCAAATACTTGCACAGGACTTCTGTATAAAAGATTGCTCACCCTTTTCAAAATGTGGCTTTGAATGTTATTACAAAGACCATTTTGCAACTCGACAAAACTCATGGTACATGGAATGACAAATGACAATGGACATTCACAAACAAAGGTCACTCCTTCATGTGTGTTTGTTATAACCTCACCGTTATAATATACTCGCAAGTTTGCAACACCTTCCATAACTTCAGCCTCAACTAACTCTATTTTTTTGACACAGTTATTTGCCAAAAAAACACCCTATTGAGGACTTTATGAAAGAAAAACCAAGAGGAGAAGTGAAGATGAAGAAAAACAAAACCGGACTTCGTATTTATAGGCAAACTTGTGGATTTAAATATTATTATGTGCACAAAACGCAGATTGCATTTTTGGACTTCCAAAAAAAGTTTCTGACACTAACAAAACTGTGGGTTTCAAAAAAAAAATTCAGTCTTTTCAGGTGCAAAAACGCAAGGTGCGTTTTTTTAAAAGCCAACTAAAAAGAAATTAAAAAAATTTAAAAAGCCAAAACGTAAGCTATGTTTATTTTATTTTAAAATTAAAAAATATTTAACAAATATAAAACGTAAGTCACGTTTTGTCTCTGACCCATAGCAGTGCAATATTTTGCATTTCTTCCATTTCATGGCGATACACACAGCTTCTTTCTATAAGCAAAAAAATCAGCCTAAAGATAAAGATAAAAATAAAAATAAAGATTATTATAAAAATAAAGATAAAAATAAATATAAAAATGTAATAATTTTCTATGTGAAATACTATAATGGTAACGATGTTGGCTAGAAATTTTTGGGGCTAATCAAATGAAAATTTGTATCCTATATTTCTATGCTGTGATGTAAGATTAGGATTTGGGAATTGGGAGTGCAAAGGGACTGGCGTGAACGAAACTATGAAAGAAACGGATCACTTGTTTGTCACTCTTTTTTTTTTTTTTTTAATTATTAATGCATAAACTTTTAATTAAATAATAAATAAAAAAAAAAAATATCTTCGGGGTTCAGAGTCTCTATTTATACTGCTCAATCATCTTGTTGAATATCTCTCCCGTCACTGAGTTGCATCACTGAGGAAGGTAATACTCAAACATCAATTTTTTCAATTGGTCAAGCCACTTTTTTTATTTTGTCACCTATTTATCCTTTTTAATATATTTGAAAATTTAATTTTACGAATTTTCATGGCTGTAATTCGAAATTATCCTCATTGCCTCTTATCCCCAATCCCATTATAAAGAGTGAGAGCTCAAACTGATCTAGGGTTTTAAGGTTTTTGTGTGTTTGTTTGTCTTTCTGATTGGAAAATTCATTAGGTCCCAATTTAGGGGTTCGGGAAATGGCACGGTTTGTTCTGCCATCAAAGACTCTGGCTTTTTCGAAGAGGAGCCTATTGGGTTTGATCTCCCCTGTTCCTGTGATTATCCACACATATCTTCAGTTGCTTTGTTTTTCACCGATTCTATGTCCTTATAAGCTTTCAATAATAATAATAATAATAATAATAATAATAATAATAATAATAATACATAAATAAATAAATAAATAAATAAATAAATAATAATTTTGAAACTTTCTCTGTGAAGCTTATGCTCCATTCTTTTACCTGGGACTATCTTTCCTTACATGGAATATGGATTATGGATGAATGCCACCTGGGTGAATCTCACTTTGTTGTGGAAGTGTAGATTGAATATCATGGTCTTATTCTAGTTTGGTTGCACTTATATGGTGATTTTATCTTCGTTTTTGCAGCTTCAGCTCAATTGTTCCGTTAATTGTTTTCAGAATACAGCAAAAAGTACTATCAGATTGAGGCATTTCCTTGCACCAGAGGTTTCTTTCTGTTTTCTGCATTTTCATACGTCACATCATTTTCAATTCTCTTGCGTTTTATTTTTTAAAAGTTGAGATTTTTATCTTGTCTCAAGATTGTAACGAGCTGTTCATGTGACTATTACAGGTCAATCTGCGAAGGAAGTGTTGCCCATTTTCCCCCTCAGAATCAGTAAGTTAATGTATTTTATTTAAACACTATATTCTACTTTCCTGAATGTTTCTACAGGTCATTATCAGAAGGTTAAGAATTGTTTGCTTGCTCAATTAACTGAGATTGTACATTATTGTAATTTGTACAGAGGATCAAGCAAGTCAGCAAGAGGCAAATTTGTTCGGTTGCCACAGAGGACTTGGCAAAGGAAGTTGAAGAACCTAAAATGGAGACACCGAAAGAAATATTCTTAAAGGATTACAAAATGCCTGATTATTATTTTGATACTGTAAGTATGCAATAGTTATTTGATTGTGTTTCACACGTTCTTGGTTAATTTTCAAAATAGTCTTTGTTTTTAATGTCTTCATGTGTTATGCTGTTACATGTTACCACTACAGGTGGCTCTGAAATTTTCCTTAGGAGAGGAGAGGACAATAGTTACCTCTAAAATTACTGTGTTTCCTCGTGTTGAAGGTTAGCTCATCATGGGTCCTTTCTTGATCATGTTTATTAATAAGAATATGTACATTGTCAATTTTCATAGCTTGTAATTGGTCTTTCTGTTCAACAGGTTCTTCTGCTCCACTAGTTTTAGATGGACAAGATTTATCTTTAGTGTCAATTCAGGTTAATGGCAAAGCTTTGAAGAAGGTATGCATTTATTTTGATTACTAACTACTATTGTGGTCACTTGCTGTTGGTTAGGACTGATGGTCAGAGTATTGTCTAGCATTGTTTTAAATGTGATCTCTTATATTTATATGCAGGAGGAAGATTATCGGTTGGATGCACGCCATCTAACAATCCTTTCCCCTCCTAGTGGTAGATATGATCTTGAAATCGTTACAGAGATCTACCCCCAGAATAACACATCATTGGAGGTAAATAAGATCTTCCATGCTTATGAATTTATTTGCTTCGTTGATTATAAGCTCCCTTTCTTTCTTTCTTTCTTTCTTTCTTTCTTTCTCTTTTCCCCCCGTATTTTTATTCATGATATCGAGTTTGAGTACTTACCATGTGTTTGGCTTCCTCTAGGGGCTTTACAAGTCATCTGGCAATTTCTGTACTCAATGTGAGGCTGAAGGCTTCCGTAAGATTACATTCTATCAGGTTGGCATCTTTAGAGGAATTAATATGCCAAGCTGGTTTATTTATTTGTTTGTTTTTTTATATATTTATAGAACTAAATTTTATTATAAACTTAATGACTATCAACCAACAGGATCGCCCAGATATAATGGCAAAATATACAGTTCGTATTGAGGCAGACAAATTGCTATATCCAGTGTTATTGTCTAATGGAAATCTGCTTGAAGAAGGTGACTTGGAGGTAAGCTTTTATTGAGCAGCATATTAAGACAACTATTTAAATGTTTGCTAATCATTATACTCTTCGTGCATATTATTTATGCTCAACTGCAGAATGGCAAGCATTATGCTGTTTGGGAGGACCCCTTCAAGAAACCTTGCTATTTGTTTGCCTTGGTTGCTGGGCAATTACAGAGCAGAGATGACATGTTTATTACCCATTCAGGGAGGAAGGTCTCCCTTAGAATCTGGACCCCTGCAGATGACCTGCCTAAGACTGCGCATGCCATGTATTCTCTGAAAGCTGCTATGAAGTGGGATGAAGATGTGAGTATTAGTTTTATTTCAAATTTGTTTGTTTCTATGTATTACTTCTATTGATATTATGCATTGTTTGGGAATCTTAAGAATTTTGTTGTGTTATATTTGCAAACAGGTTTTTGGACTTGAATATGACCTGGATCTCTTTAACGTTGTTGCTGTCCCAGATTTTAACATGTAATTTATAACATCCCTTTTTTTGCTGTGAAATTTGAATAATCAGATCAGATCTGAACTTAAACCTATTTTGCCCTTGTATTTTATGAGAAGAGTATAGGAAAGTAATCTGGTGTACATTTTGCATTGGACAGGGGAGCCATGGAAAACAAGAGCTTGAATGTATGCTCACTTCTGTTCTCATTATCTTGGTTGGTTATCTTCTCACTTTTGACATTATAGTATTTTTCCCCTCTTAAAAATTATCTGTAGATCTTCAATTCCAAGCTTGTACTGGCTTCTCCTGAAACGGCAAGTGATGCAGATTATGCTGCAATATTGGGAGTTATTGGCCATGAGGTTTGTCACTATTCTAAATTAACAATTCTGGAAAGTCATTTAACTTATACCATGGTTGTGACTAGTGCTCGTTTCTTGTCTGTTATCGCAGTATTTCCACAACTGGACTGGCAACAGGTAGAATTGCATACTACAGATTATCCCTTGGAACTTAGGATTTCATATACTTATTCCCATTCGTAATTTTTCTGACTTATTTAAAACTCCTACTTCAATTCTGACTTCCATGAACTTATGTTTTAGTGAGAACACTTCTGATGTTTGTTACCAAGTCTTTGCAGTTTCTATCATTCCATTGCTTTAGTTACTTTTGGACATAGAATAAGAATTTCATTTGGTAATGATATCAGAGTGACATGTCGCGACTGGTTCCAGCTTAGTTTGAAGGAAGGTCTTACTGTTTTCCGTGATCAGGTACTGCTATGCCTGGGTACCAAAATTTGAGAGATGAACTTACTTTTCTTATGTTGTATTTTTAATGCATTAGGATGCTTTAATTGTTGGCAGGAATTTTCATCTGACATGGGAAGTCGAACTGTAAAGCGGGTTGCTGATGTTTCTAAACTTAGGAATTACCAGTTTCCACAGGTTATTTCTCCCTTTCTTTCTGTATTTCTGACCTGTTACTTTGTGCAACTGTTGCAGTGACAGTGATGCCTTCTGTGTTTTGTTACTTTAAATCTTAACTACTACTTGTATAAGTTGTAATGTATAATTAACATGATGTTAGGATATATTATGATACTTGAACTCTGAATATCCAGGATGCAGGTCCCATGGCTCACCCAGTGAGGCCACACTCTTACATCAAGGTCAGAATTTAAAAACCCTTTCCTCATCCATTTGTACAAAACTTAATTTCTGTTTCCACTGTGTATTTTGTGTTCATATTTTTCTTATTCCTTGACAGATGGACAACTTCTACACTGGCAAGTTTCTTTCCATTTAGAACTTCTGGTTTGATTCAAGATCATATTTGAAAATTGAAATTTTACTATCTTCTATATGATAACTGCTTTCCTGCCACTGGTATATGGCATCTTTTTGACAACCTTCTTTGAATCAATCTTTGATGTGGCCCTATCAACAATGTCAAATGCAGTGACGGTATGTGTCACATTATCCAATAACTACTTTTTACCCTGCTATATCCATTTGTCCTTATTTAAGTATCATATTGTTTATCATGATATATTTACTCTTTCTGCAGGTCTATGAAAAGGTTTGACATCTACCACCAAAAATTTCAAATCCATTCACGTCCATGTGGCTTTTGGGCAGTTTGTTCTTACAATCTTATGTATCAGGGGGCTGAAGTTGTCAGAATGTACAAAACATTACTGGGAAGTCAAGGGTTCCGGAAGGTAACAATGCTTGCTTATCCCATGCCTCTTTAAATCTTGTTATAGGCAACACAAAGTAGCTAATTTTGATATTATGTTTTAGGGCATGGATCTTTACTTTAAGAGACATGATGGACAAGCTGTTACATGTGAAGACTTTTTTGCGGCCATGAGAGATGCAAATGATGCAGATTTTGCAAATTTCTTACTATGGTTTGTATTTCATTTTGACTTGTTTTCTGCATTTTCATGTTAATTTCATATTAACTTACCAACAAACATGCAGGTACTCTCAAGCTGGGACCCCTAGTGTCAAAGTTAATACTTCTTACAATTCTGAAGCACATACTTTCTCTTTGAAGTTTAGGTACACAAGCTTCATCTTTTCATTTATCCTTTTTGATTGGGTAGTTTACAGGTACTTAGTTTTTTGTTTTTATTTTGGGTAACTTATCCCTGATATTATGTTTGATGTGGCAGCCAAGAGATACCACCAACCCCAGGGCAACCAGTTAAGGAACCAATGTTCATTCCCATTGCACTAGGCTTGCTTGATTCAACTGGCAAGGACATTCCTCTTTCAACTATTTATCATGAAGGGACGCTGCAATCTGTTTCAAGCAATAATCAACCGGTCTTCAATACGGTTCTTAGAGTCACCAAGGTTGTTAAGAAATTTCATTTCTTTTTTGTATTTCTTGCTAACTCATGTTTTAAGCTGATGTGTTGAGCCTGTTACATCTGTCAGGCGGACTTTTTTGCATATATAAATATATTGAACCTTTTTCGTCAACGGGAAACAGATGGAAACTTCCATTGAAAAAATATTATAGATAATCCAAACAACAGACCCCCCCCCCTTCTCTTTTCCTGTTAGTGCATGGCACAGGCCAATGAATTCAGGGTCAATCACTATTTTGTTACCCTTATGTATGGAAATATTTGAAATAAATTATAAAAATGTTACACAAAAAGAAAAATGCAGTGTTTTCAATCAACCTTTATTTTGCTTAACATAGATCCTTATAATGGTTGGCATCTATTAAGATGGAATAGGATGGGAAGCATGGTAGTGCTTTTTCTTTTCCATAGTATTTGATAAGTTTATTGATGAATATTTTTTTATGCTGCAGAAAGAAGAAGAGTTTGTCTTCACTGATATATTTGAGAGGCCTGTTCCATCTTTGTTAAGGGGATACAGTGCTCCTGTACGTCTTGAATCTGATCTCACAGATGATGATCTGTTTTTCCTTCTAGCTAACGATTCAGATGAATTCAACTGGTTTGTCTTTTTCAAAATGCACCTTTTTTTTTCCTTTTTCGATTTCATAACATAAAAAATCTAATTATGGGCTTACTGTATGTGATTTAGCTGGGAGGCTGGGCAAATTTTGGCACGTAAACTGATGCTAAACTTGGTTAACGATTTGCAACATAACAAAGCATTGGTTCTGAACCCCAAGTTTGTGGAGGGATTCAAGCGTATTCTATG
The DNA here is from genome assembly GCF_003086295.3 of Arachis hypogaea. NCBI lineage: Eukaryota > Viridiplantae > Streptophyta > Magnoliopsida > Fabales > Fabaceae > Arachis > Arachis hypogaea. Next base: position 111,671,915 of record NC_092048.1, read on the forward strand.
TGACTCTAGCCTGGACAAAGTATGTTAAGATTATTCATTTGTATATCTTTCAACCTTGTCTTTTTATCGAGGAAGTGTTTATCATTTTGATGCCTTGATTGGACATGATGTTGTTTGATTATCAGGAATTTGTGGCAAAGGCAATTACCCTGCCAGGTGAGGGAGAAATAATGGATTTGATGGAAGTTGCAGATCCTGATGCTGTTCATGCCGTTCGAACCTTCATTAGGAAGCAGCTTGCAAGTGAACTGAGAGCAGAGTTCCTCAGCACTGTATGCCCTTGAGCCTGGAGCTGCCTTGAATTTATATTTTGTACTCTTCCCTGTTTGAATCTCTTAGTAACGTACACAATTGTCAACCTTTTTGCAGGTGCAAAATAATAGGAGCTCAGGAGAATATGTGTTTGATCATCCAAACATGGCCAGACGTGCTCTCAAGAATGTTGCTCTTGGTATGACACTATACCTTTTCTTTTATATATAAGATGCATTTACATGCGTTCTTGTGGTAATTCATCTCAACTTTTCCCCCCTCTCTTTATTCTATTTGATAGCTTATCTTGCATGTCTTGAGGATCAAGAATACACTGACCTAGCACTACATGAGTATAAAACTGCTACAAATATGACTGAGCAGTTTGCAGCCCTGGCTGCCATAGCCCAGAACCCTGGTAAAACCCGTGATGATATTCTTCATGACTTCTATGGCAAGTGGCAACATGACTTCTTGGTAAGCGTCCATCTCTATATCTATAACTGTTGTTGGAAATAAATCTTGTTTTTTCGGTTGTTCATAGTGGTTTTTTCCCTTGTCGACAATATATGTGTTGGAAATAAATCTTGCCCCCTTTTTTGAAATTTTTATATATGTGTTATAAATTGTAACTTCCTATGGTGATATGATGCCTGATAAACTTGCACTTTGACAATTCCAAAACCAAATTCTATCTTGGTTCCCTGACTGCTAATGCAATTTCTTATGTTTTCAGACACAAATGTATGCAGTTCTATTTTCTATCTATATTTTGTGCTGTGATGTGGTGGATATTCTATTTTAATATTTTGAACTTGGTGTTTGTATCCAGGTGGTGAACAAATGGTTTGCCCTTCAAGCAATGTCTGATGTTCCCAGTAATGTTGCGAATGTGCGGGAACTGATAAACCACCCTGCGTTTGATCTGCGCAATCCCAACAAAGTGTACTCCCTCATTGGAGGGTTCTGTGGTTCTCCGGTGAACTTCCATGCAAAGGATGGATCAGGCTACGAGTTCTTGGGAGAAATTGTTGTGCAACTTGACAAAATTAATCCTCAGGTTTTTCACATGAGCCATCTTTGAATCATGAATTCTTTTATTAATGCGTCATCCATCAGTTACATGATCCCTTGCATAATCCTTTTTCCTTTTTGTGTTAGGTTGCGTCACGAATGGTATCAGCCTTCTCAAGATGGAGGCGTTTTGATGAGAACAGACAAAAACTGGCCAAGGTATGAGTAATGACATTTAATTTTTTCTTTCTGTATTAAGTTTAATAGCTGTTATACTTTGAATTAGAATTTATTTTTGATGCACTCTCAGTGTAAAGCAGTTTTACACGTATATCCAATTACGTAATGTTATATAAGGAAAAATAACGATCATTTTACACTGACTGCTTAAATGTTATCTAAGAGAGTAGATGTGATTAGACGACTGTGTAGAATGTTTTTCACCGTCAATGCATTAAAATTAAACTCTGAATTATATCATAAATATCTGGGTTTTGAATTGCCTCAAAAATTGTGGTGGTTTTTGCAGGCCCAGCTGGAGAAGATCATGTCCGTTAATGGATTGTCTGAGAATGTGTTTGAGATTGCTTCCAAAAGCTTAGCTGCTTAAGTTACCTGAAAGTGTTAATCACTTGACTGGTATTAAAAACCGCCAAGCTCCTTTTATTTATAAAGGTTTCTAGGCACATGCAAATGAGCAATCTTTTGGACGATTCTGAATAACCTCGTTATCTTTTTTCAAGCATGCCATGCTTACTTTTCTCTTGTAGTGACTCGATTCCGTCGTCGATTTCAGATAGTACATATTAACACTATGTGCAATAAATGGAGGAAAAAAATTACAAGGTTATCTCGGTTTTATAAAGTAGGTTATTTATCGTTTCCTATTTAAATTTGGCATGTTGCCATCTTTTGCTTTCAGGTTCGGTATTTTAATAATGATTTGAGAATTGTGATTAACCTTTGTTTTATGGCCCTTCCTAGTCGATGATAGTGATGATACCAATGCAGCAGGCTATTTTGGTAGCATTGATATTTGTTGAATTATTATTTAAACTCATCATAATCCAGAATTAAATGGTGAACTAGGCAAGGTTAAAAAAAAAAAAACAAAACGTCGTTTAGTCAATAAAATGTAAACCTAATAGTAATAGAAGTTTCTAACTCATGAAAATCTATGATCAAATGGGCCTTGTTAAGCAATTTGTTTCAGAGAAAAAAACCTGCTTCAGTGAGTTAGTTTAGTCATTATTGTTTTCTTACAAATGTTAGGGTAATATATTTTATATTTATCTTGTATTTAAGTTAATATTTGTTAATTATTTTTTATCTATTTTACTAAGTATTGGTTCTCTGTTATTTTCCGATAATCATGATGCTGGCTTAGTATGTTGGCTTTACCCTCTGGCCTCTGCAATCTAGATTGCATATACATATCCGTTATACGTGTAGAAACAACCTTAAGTGGATAAAGACATAAAGTCAAGCTGGAGGCTGGTATTTTTTTTCTTTCTTATTGTAGTGCAAGTGTGCGAGTCAATCATAGTGGTAGTCTGGTAGACTTGTGCGTTTAAAAGCCAATGCCAAACCTACCTACCCGGGGCCATAATTTATTTACACTTTTTTGCTCCCTCAAAATTGATAATTCAGATGTCATGGGACAGTGAAATAATGATTTATAAAGCGGTACGTTATGCTTGTTACGTGATCTTAATTCCACAAATTGATTTTATCAATCATTTGGATATAAAAAGTTAATTTTTCACCGTTAAAGAAAAATATGATAATGTTTCAGTAAAAGTTATGACTTACTAATGGTATATTTCTGTGTAGTTTTCGGCTATTTTTTTTATATTAATTAAATGTGTGTAATGCATTATTATTATTATTATTGAAAGTTTGGGGTTTTTTTTTTATTTTGATATGGTGTGTTTTTTTAAAATTGATATTAATTAAATAAGACAGTCCGATTTATTTGAAGAGGAAAACAAACCACAAATTGAAAGGTTGAATTTGTACTCTTAAATTTTTTTTTTTATTGTCAAAAACGCAAATTGAATGATCCAATTTTAATATTAAAAATGTTCTAATTTTCAAAAACACAAATCGAACTGTTTTTGTTAAAAAAGTTAAAAAATATAAATAAATCGGTACCAATTTGTTAACTCCAGAGTAATATAAATTTCATATCTTCTCACATCATTTTGTGATACACATTCACTGATCCACATATAACATAGGAAAAATAATAAGTGGTAGTTTTCTTCTGTTTTTTTTTTTTCCTCCGAAACTACCAAACAATGTCACTAGGATCTTAAAAGAGCAAAAATGAATGTTTCATACTTTCATCTTTCGCCTATTGCATAAAGGCAAGCTATTGATTCTATTAATGATGAGATGATAAGGGCAATGATAAGATTTTTTTTTTTTTTTTTTGGGGCATAGCATCAGGTATTGGCTTAATGAAGAAATTTTTTATTGGTGAAAAGGCTTAATTAAGATTTAAACGTTGTTAGCATGTGAGTTAGTATTGTTTTTATACTACTCACAATTATATTAATAATTGTGTAGAGCCTTAACTATCCATTTTCTAGCCCTTTGTTTGCGTTCCAACAAGTCAAACAAAAAGGATAGAGTCGTAAAGAAAAATGAATTACTAGAATACTAGCACAACCACAATGTCATGATAATTGATAAATATGATATACATTACATGGGTGACTACTATATGGCCAATGATGAAAAAGGTGAGACCAATTAAGTTATCTAACAAGATGACAACATATACCTAAATTAATTATCGCCTCAAAAGTCATAAATCTAATTGTTATTTCAGTTGCCCCAGTACACAAGCAAAAGGAAAAAGAATCCAAGACTTCCATTATTATTCCTACCCCACTTTTTACGACCCCTTTTCAACATATATATATATATAGCAAGAAATATGCAAAAGGCATCTATGGGAAATCTGGAGGAAGCAGCCTCAGAAATTTCTCGTACAGTCAGATTGAGTTGCTTGAACCTATATGGTGTGTGTCTTTTTGACGAAGAGTGTTGGGAGATTTAAACATTTTAATTTTAACTTCTTTTTTTTATTTTGTTTTAAGATATTTCTGTTTAGCTAAAATGATATATTTACATAATTTTATAAAGTACCTGATTTCAATAATAAAAGTATAGCTGTATTATTATTTGTAGTACTTTCCCTTATATTTTTCTTTAGAAGTTATTACAAAAAGAAAAAATATTTGCACTACTTTTTAAAAGTACATCTTTTTTTTCCCCAAAAAAAGCATATTTACTAATTTTGATTTTTTAAAATCATATTATATATCTAAAAATAAAAGGTGTACAAAAAAAAGTGCAAATAACACAACTAAGTAATAATTCTAAGAATATAACTAATATGTATCTTTTAAAATTACTATTCGTAAAAAAATTTAAATAATTTATTGAATTTAATTTTGATATATTAACAGTATAAAATATTTTATATAATTATGTAATTATTTTCATTTTTTTTATGACAATTTATACGATTAAAGTTAAAGATATATAGTTATTTTTACTGATTTAGCGTTATGTAATTAAATGTACGTATAAAATTATTTTATGCCTATAGTGTATTAAAATTAAATTTATAATTTAATAATGTATAAAACATAATTTTAAATTAATAAATTTAACATATATCCTTAAAATACATGTCAACTACTCTAATACTTATAGTCACCCAAAAAAAACTACTCTAATACTTATTGTGAATCTTATGCAGTTATGCTCGCTTTTTAGGAGGCCGAAACAGCAAGAATCACATGTCATAAGATTTTGGTCACGAAGCTAGTGAGTAGTAAGCCCACCTTTTCTTAATCAATCCTAACTCCTGAGGTAGCTTTTTTCAAATCTAAGATTGGCATGGTTTGGTAGATGGGATTTTTCATTTAACAGCTTTTAAGTTTTAAGACCGTGATTGTCAACATCTACAAGGCATAGGTACACCGTGCATTGTTCATAAATGATGTTTGTTACTCAGATTTAACTCCTTCCACAAAAAGATAGACTTATCACTTATCCTCTTTCAATGCAGATGAACAATTTAGGTACATAACAATACACACTAAAATGTCTATTGTGTCCTTAACCATTCATTATAAAAATATGAATATAGTTTATTTCAGATCAATACTCAATATAGGTAAAGGACTAAAGGTTTCAAGCTTTAAAAAATTTGGCGATTGAAATACAAATTAGGGTCATGGTCATCACACATGGGTTCACTCACCTGCTTGAAAGCTAAGGGTTAGAAAACGCTTAATTTTTGTTAAGAGTATAAATTTTTTCCCCACGAAAATCTGAGAGTAGTTTGATGCTTGGCCTTTTTCAAGCATGTTAGTTCACCAACAAAGCGAAAATTCAACCTCGTAGATAACTAAAATACGGAATATAAAACGGCAAGAAAATCCATAGCAGATTTCTAATACGAAGAAAAACTAAACAAGGATTTGATTTAACAATAGTTTCCAGAAAAAGATAGTTGAAGATGATTGCATGAATAGATAAATTAGAGAATGGTAAATTATATTGAGTTTCTTTAATTTGATTCATTGAGATTTATCTAAATAATACTTACCTCTTGAATATTTTTTTTTTAAAAGGAGATTGTTACTATAATTTATAAAATAAAGTATATGCATTTGTTTTGGACAAAAGAGAACATAACCGACTAACCGACTTCATAGAATAATGGCCGATACCACAATGACTATGCCATCGAATTATGTAACCGCCGAATCTTGGTAATAATGTGCTACAGTAAGCACTAAACACCAGAAAAACGGTAGACTCACAAGGCAAAGCTAAAAGGAAAAGGCTACCAATAAGTAAACACACAAGAAACTGGCTTTACTACCTAGCACACTACTGACTTTAGCATCGAAGTGTTTTGTAGGTTATCCATCTGGCCAGTTTCTGCACTTGACAAAGTTGGGATCTCTTGTCTCCACCTCTTCAGATCGTGAACTTGCTCAGAGCATGAACATCTGGCGCCGTCTGTGGGAATCCCGCTTTAAGCAAGAATCATGGCTGAACGACGGATTCATTCCACCGTCAATTTAGAAACCCCATTGAAAAGCCCACAATGGGAGAATGGACATGAGACGGACGTCAGACCAAGTCACGAGGAAGTCCCTCCTGACTACGAAAATCATGAACCTATTAACCTAGAACCCGTTATTTCGCTTGATTCGGAGATGACTATCATCATGCCATGCAAAAAATGCGACACAGGGTGTACGAATTGGAACACTACCAATTTATCCAGGCAATCCCGTTCTCATAGTCGCCTAGCCAGGGAATGGGAACAACCTCATCCCGGAACTCATGAACAAAGGTAGGAACTTCACAGGGCTTCACCTTCTCCCCCACGTCGTAGAGACGAGAGAAGGTCGCCCCGATGGCACGGCGATTCTCAGGCAAGAGAAGAATCACGATCTGCCCAGTTTAAAAGGAGGTGGACTCCGTAAAGGAGTCCAAAACCTAAAGGGCATAAGGAATCCCGAGAACACGTCATCATGGGTCTGACTCCATTTGCCTCCCACGTTCTTCAACTTCGATTGCCAAAACATTTTGACAAGGCTACGGACTTGAAATACGGCGACAAGACGGATCCTCAAGAACATATTGATGCCTTTGAGGCTAGAATAAACCTAGAAGGGGTTAAAGATGCAATCTGATATAAAGTCTTTCCAATAACATTGTCAGGACTAGCAATGGTTTGGTTTAATACATTACCTTCCGAATCGATCGTTTCTTTGTTGACATCAAGGTCAAATTTCTGGCTCACTTTACCACCAGAAGAACTCATGCAAAACACTTAATCTCCCTATTGGGAGTAGAACAAAGAGTGGGTGAGGGTATCTGAGATTACCTTGATTGGTTCAATAAGGCGCTTTTGGAAGTGAACACACAAACCCCAGAAGTCGTATGCCTGTGTTTAATTGCTGGGTTGTTGGAAGGGGACTTCCGTAGGCACTTAACTTCCAAAGATGTAAAGTCCATGGAAGAAATCTACCAGATCACTTTGGAATACATGCGGGATGAGGACGTTTCAAAGGTAGTTTCTACCAAAAGAAAGAACCCAGCTCATCTCCTCAGAAAGATGAAACTTCGGGATAAACCTCATCTCTAAAACCTCCAATCCCACGGGTCGGCAAGTTCGCCTCCTACACCCCTCTAGTGGCCTCACTTGCCGAGGTTTATCAGTAAGTCTCCCACCGAGGCATATTGTCAAAAGCAAGGCAGATCCGACCCAGGGCCTCATTGAACAAGTCTCAGTATTGCGACTACCACAAGTTCTATAGTCACAAGACTGAGGACTGTATTGATTTAAAAGATGTTTTGGAGCAAGCAGACTAAGATGGAAAGCTCCCTGAATTCGTCCAACAATACGGCCAAGATCCTACATAGGTGAATTTATCCGAGCTATCTACAAAATAAATTTTTTGTAAGTCTTCCGTTGGGTTTGGTCTTTCGAGAACGTCTGCCCTTGGATCAAGGTCGGCCAAGACTGGGAGTTCGTCCTGGCTACTGATGTGGTGTATATGTGTATTTATACTTCGGTTGGGTCTCTTGAGACTATTGTTGTAACATTGTCGGGCGTCACTGTGAATTGTTGCGATAGTATCATCCTGCACAGGGAACTTAACACAAAGATAAATTGTAGAAACGATTGCGCCGAACTTATTTAAGAAAGGTCGGCCAAGTATTAAATTGTAAGGGCTAAAACAATCCATAACTAAATATTGAACATCTGAAGTTTTTGATAAAGGAGGCTCACCCAGTGTGGTTTGTAACCACACAGATCCCAAAACTGGGACTCTTTCACCTGAAAATCCGACCAAATCTCCAGTGGAAGGTTGTAATATGTTGTTGCTTAGTTTCATCTTCTGGAATGTTGAATAGAAAAGAACGTCAGCACTACTCCCTGAATTCAATAATACTTTTTTGACTAAAAGATCTCCTAACTGAATGGAGATTACAACAAGGTCACCTAGATTTGTTATAGTTGTATTGAAGTCGGAGGCTTGAAATGTCATCTGACGAAATTGTGAATGCGTTTGAGGATTGTTTGGGCTGGCTTCTATTGATAGCATAGCTTGGTAAGAGCGTTTATGTGCCGAGCTTGTAACGTCTCCACCTGCAAAACCTCTAGAAATAAAATTAATAACTCCTCTAGGTTGTTCAGGATGACTTGTGTTCGTCCTTTCTTTGTCTCGGCTTTACTGTCCTGCCGAGTTATGGTCGCCAATGGGAGGAGCACGCCGTTGTATATGGCCACCGATGTATTTATCGAGATGGCCTTGCCGAACTAGTCGCTCCAAAAGGTCTTTGGCGATGCAAAATAGTGGGGGCAAGAAAAATCATCAATTATTTGGGAAACAACTCAAATAGTGGTGCCCCAACTATATTTGGCTTAATAAAAAGGAAGTGAACAAAACAAATACGTTGGAAATTTCAAACAGGGTCAAAAGGCATCAACAAGCATGAAGAATGCACGAAGATTCACAAACGGGGAAACTTCAAAAGGGAATAAGCCACAAGCAAGAATAGTCGAATAAAAGTACCAAAAATCACTAACCTTAGATAACAAAACTGCGAATGCTGGTTGGAGAAACGCCGACCGACGGAAAATTCGACTGAAACGAAGTGTAAGCAAGGAAGAAGTGCACTAAGAAGAAGGAAGAAACTGCTCGAATGTAGAGAGAAAACTGTTCGCATGTGTAGGAGAGTTATGATAAAAGATGGAAATGAAAGGTAAAGTAAAAATAAAAGGCTATTTAATTTCAAACTAATGTTGCATTTATTGCAAAGAGAGAATGAATCTGACGATAAAACGAGGGAATAATAACTGCTTTTGAAATTGAAGAAAACTGTTCAATTTTCTTCAATGAACCCCTTGAAATTCCTATCTAAAATGGGCCTAACGTCATAAACTCGGATACCCCGACCCAAGGACTCAGGTCCAAGAATCCGAGTTGGGGGCACTGTTCCGGATAAAAGAAAACGTAACCGATGAAGCAATTAAGGTCATAACCGATTTCACGGGATAACGGCCCATACCACAACGGCTATGCCATTGAATCCTGTAACTGCCGAATCTCGACAATAATGTGCTACAGTAAGCACTAAATGCCGGAAAAACGGTAGCCTCACAAAGCCAAGGTAAAAGGGAAAGGCTACTAATAGGTAAACACACGAAAAACTTGCTTTACTACCTAATACACTACTGACTTTAGTATCAGAGTGCCTTACAGATTTTTCACCCAATCTAATTCTGTACTTGACGAAGTTGGAATATCTTGTCTCCACCTCTTGAAGATCGTGACCTCGCTTCGAGTACGAACAACATCATTTAAATTTTAGTAAAGCTTATTATATGATTTTAAAAGTAGAAAATGTTAATTAAAATTTTATTAAATTAAATCTAAAAAAACTTAAGGAACGAAAAATTTTTTTGGAACGAAAATACTTTGTTCGTAAGACTAATTTCAGTTAAATTGGGGATAATAATGCTTAAATGGGTTCAGTATATAAAAATTAAGGTTTTTATGTATTTATTATATATTTATTAAAAATAATTTAACAATTTTCCATGATAGCTTAGTCAAAAAGAAAGGGATGCAATGTGTTTAGGACTTTAGGGCATGAATTTCAGAGAGGAAGAATAAATAAGATTATGTGATGCCTAACAATCGTATAATGATAACAATTAAAAAAAAAAAAAAAAAGTGAAAGAGGGGGTAAGTGAAAAAGATGGAGCATTCGTGCAAGTTATATGAAAGTGGTGGCTGGCACAAAAGGGAAGAAGTAGAGTTTCTTTTATTATTGAGAGTGGGGCCCACCCCATGTCAGTGGAATTGTGCTCCGTCCAGAAAATAGCTGTGCACACGTGCACTCGTGCTGACGTTAACAGCCCCCACCCCCCGTTTCGTTGAATACGAAAGGTTAGTTTTGACTTTTTCCGTGTTTATTAAACAACGAGTGGTGAATGCTAATGATATGATATTTACCCAAACATTAATCAATTTTATTAGTCTTGGACTAACCTAACCTCAAAGCGCAGAGCACATAGAAGACAAAAGAGGCAAGCTACAAAGGGTAGTTGTGTACTCTTAATTAATAAAAACAACTTATATGACTAATAAATAATATTATTTTTTGTCAGTAATAATTTATATTAATATTTATAAAAATTTTATATATAAAAATATATAATTTTTATTAATATTTATTAAAATTATATATATATAAATTAATAAAATTTATTTATTAAAAATAATATAATATTTATATTAATTAAATAATAATAAAAATACTAAAAATTATTGGTGCAAAAATTTCTCAATAAAGGATAGTTCTATGAAATTAATTAATAAAAAATAAAAAGAAAAATATGTAAAGCAAAGGCTAAAATGGGGTAATAGGATAATCACATGAAAATGGAGCAAGTCATTGCCGTGTTTGACCTCAACTCAGAACGAAGGCTTTCCTTCTTTTAGTTTTCTACTCTCGCTGGAACACACAAACACGGTACCGCAGCTGCCACAGAGATTTCATTCTTGCACTTTCATTTTGCATCTCCCAAGAACAACAACAATAACTTGCTTGCTCAGCACTCTACCACCAACAAAAGGATTGTTATTGGGGGCGGTGGCTCTTCTTTTAGGCCTAATCTGCTACTTCTTCTTCTCGTGTCTGTAAAGAGGGTTTCAAAGTAGAATTGATCTCCGAAACAAACACACAGAGAAAGATGAGAAGAGGTGCAAATAATAATGGTAGAGCAGTCAACAACACTATGGATACTATAAACGCTGCTGCCTCTGCCATCGCAGCTTCTGCCCAAAATCGCGCTTCTCAACCAACTCAACAGGTATACATGTATAATACTATACTATACTACTTCCGTAGATTGTTTTTTGGCCAGGTTTTTGTTATGCGTTCTGTATTTTTTGGTGATACTTTTTGGTTTAAAAACAAAATCCCCCGCCCTCGGTTTATGTGTTTGATGATACGAATAAATAAAGGTGTAAGCTTTTTCCTTTTCAAAAGATAATAAGTTCGCGAAAATTTAGTTTCCCAAAGTTATGATTTTCTGTGCTTAGTCTTTGCCTTTGATGATGAGAAAAAACGCGTAACGTCAGCTCTCAAAAGATCTTGCACTGGTTTTTTCTTTTATTTCACATGGATCGGTTTTGTTGTTATGTTACTATTGGTAGGATAGGAATGGAATTTTTTTAATTAATGCTGAGAATCCCTGTGGAGGCAGAGTCACTGGAGATTGGAAAGTGATTTTGTACTACGCGCACAGTTTTAGTGAAAGTAATGACCACGGAATATTTCAATTCAGCAAGATTTGTAAATTTTGCGGTGATAATCACATTAATAATGAAAAAACCAAAGTGGTGATTCCATGTTAATGGATGTTCTGAGTATATGCAGTTCATTTTTCTTTTAGAATTGTGGTCTATTCAATACTCAAATTATAGCTGAACTATGCGACAATTTACATCTCTGAATCAAGACTTGACTTGTATGCCTGAGACTTAAAGCTATTTACATGTTTTGTTGGTCACAGAAGAAAAAATGGGGAAGCTTGTTGAACATAGCTGGGTGCTTTGGATATCAGAGGAATCGAAAGCGTATCGGGCACGCAGTCCTTGCTCCAGAAACAGCACCTTCTCGTGCAGATCCTACTGCACCTGCTGCCGTTATCTCAACACAAGTTCCTACCATAACACTTCCCTTTGTGGCACCTCCCTCTTCACCTGCCTCTTTCTTTCAATCAGAACCGCCTTCAACCGCGCAATCTCCAGTTGGTATTGTATCCCTCACGTCTGTGTCTGCCAGTATGTACTCTCCTGGTGGCCCTGCTTCAATCTTTGCAATCGGCCCTTACGCCCACGAAACACAATTGGTTTCGCCGCCTGTTTTCTCGGCATCATCCACTGCTCCTTTCACTCCACCTCCTGAGTCTGTCCACTTGACTACGCCGTCTTCGCCTGAGGTGCCCTTTGCTCAGCTACTTGACCCACAATATAGGAATGGAGAGACCTATCAAAGGATCCAAATATCTCACTATGATTTCCAATCCTATCAGTTTCAACCAGGAAGCCCGGTTGGTCAACTCATATCACCTAGGTCCGCCATCTCAGCTTCTGGAACCTCGTCGCCATTTCCAGACACCGAGTTTCCTGCTGGTGGCTCCCATATACTTGACTTGCAAGCAGCAGACCCTTCCAAGCTTCTTAACTTGGAGAAATTTTCCGCTCATGAGAACCGCAAGTCAAAAGAAAGTTCTGGGTCTATAACACCTGATGCTGCAAGGTCCACAACTCAAGGAAATTTTCTTCCAAATCATTGGGTTTCTGAGATCAAAATGTCTCCACATCCAAGCAATAATGGCTTGAGTGAGATCAGTTTAAGCCATAGGGTATCATTTGAATTATCTGCCCAAAAAGGAATGAGATGTGTGGAAAACAAACTGCCATCACCATCATCATCAGCATGGACTAAAGTACTGTCAAAATTGAAATATGAAGCAGCAGCAACGGTAGACAAAGAAGAAAGTTGTAGAGAAACTAGGCATGTTGATGACCAAAAGGTAGCAGCAGCTGAAACTCCAAATGATGCAGCCAAACAAACCAATTTGGGTGCAGAGGATGCAATAGTTGATGAGAAGGATGAGTCCTTAACCCTTTCTTCTGGCAAGGAATTCAAATTCACCAATGCAGATGGTGCAGATTCTCATGGCCCCAATATAGTTGCTGATTGGTGGGCTAATGAGAAAGTTGCAGGCAAGGAAGGAGGGGCCTCCAAGGATTGGTCTTTTTTTCCAATGATTCAACATAGTGTGAGCTAACCAATTATCAATAAGGGCTTATTCATGGACTTGCTAGAATATGCCATTGTTTCCTTAATTTTTGTTCAGTAGTACTGCTGTGGGGTAGCAGACTAAACAAACAAACAGCACAGGTGCCAATTGAATCATAGTAACTTAAGATTGGGCAGTCTAACACACAGTGATGGGGATCTTTTTTCCACTTTCAATGGCCCCAAAAACATAGCTGCAAGTTTTTCATAGTTTTATATGTTTTTTCTATTTTCTATTTCTTACCAAGAATGGTTACAGATAGTTGTACAGTTTTAGCTCCTGTAACTTTGTATCCTTTTTACATGTAATATGTTCCTATATAAATATAAATATTTTTGACAGTGATAGTGATAGTTATTATAAATAGCTAATGATGTAAGATGTTTGTTTCGGAGATTACCTGAAACCGGATCGTATTTGGGTCTGGACGTGAGGTCCAAGCTTTCAAAGAGGTGGTGATCGATTTAGGTTGTATCTGGTGGCCTCTATTCGAGTTGTTTGTGGGGAGATTTTTTGGGGGGAGGGGGAGGAGGGGTGGTGGTACTTGCAGGCTGCAAGACACTCCGATGCCTAAGTTAGCATGAGTTTAAAGCAGGTTTATAGTATATTAGATTTTAAGTATACTTGAGAGGTGTCAGTGTATTTATAGGTAATGAGCTAATAATCATCGTTGGAGTAGTTCCACTCTTGGTGGTGGGTAACTGTTCATACCCTGGGTCGAGCTATCCGACCCGGGATGATCGGCGACACAGCGACCGACCTCTTCAGGTCAGACTACCCGACCTCTTCTAAAAGAGCTCGGCCAAATCAACAGGAAAGCCTAATAAAGGGCCCAAATAGAGGAAATCCAAAGGCAATCCCAGCCTATAGAGATAAAGGCGGTTCCCTTGAAGATAAGCTGACTTCATCCAAAACAGGATAAGATAAGATAAGATAACTAACTTATCTTATCAGAAAGGTCAGCCCACACTACTATAAATACACTGGAGCACCCATGTATAACTCATACTCTGATTCTACATAAAACCTGCTTTATACTCGTGCTAACTTAAGCATCGGAGTCTCTTGCAGGTACCCCCCACCCTCCGGTGGCCAAGGATCAGCAGTGCAGCTAGTCCAACAAGTCGGACACAACAGCTCCGGCCGCCACCAGCCGGCCGGATACGTCATCCCCGACCAGTACCAAGGATCTCATCCGAGATCGACCTCCAGTTTCAGGTAACCCTCGGAACATTGGCGCCATTGCTGGGGAACTTGAAAGTCATCCCAAAACCATGGCGGACGGCCATGACAACGACCACAACTCGGATCTGGAGAACAGAACACCGCACAAGAACGCGGACACTACGTTAAAGGATACTCCGGAATCCAATGGGGACAAAAACTCACCAAATCCGGGAGCCATGGAAGCACTTCAAGATCGCTTAAAGCAACTTGAGAAAGAAACCCAGCAACAACGGAAGATCGGAAAGGATCTACAAAGAGAGGTACGGCGACGTCGAGAACTAGAAGAAAAACTACAGCAATTAGAGGATGACCTCAAATCAAGAGCTCCTCGGACCACTCCTAAGGAAAATTCACACAAAGAACAGGATCCATTCACCAGGAAAATCATGAAGACCAAAATCCCAAAAGATTTCAAGCTCCCGGATATGGTTTTGTATGATGGCACTACAGATCCCAACCATCATCTCAGCAATTTCAGAAGCAGAATGTACCTTACCGATGCCTCAGATGCCGTTCGCTGCAAAGCTTTTCCAACAACTCTCACGAAAACGGCGATCAGATGGTTCGACAACTTACCTCCGAAGTCCATCTCAAACTTCGACGACCTGGCCAAAAAGTTCCTGGCCAGATTCTCCATCCAGAAAGATAAGGCCAAGCACGCACCCAGCTTACTAGGGATCAAGCAAGGAGATCGGGAGAGCCTCCGCAACTACATGGAAAGATTCAACAAAACATGCATGGACATACAAAGTTTACCAACAGAGGCCGCCATCATGGGGCTTATCAATGGCTTACGAGAGGGACCCTTCAGCCAATCTATATCTAAAAAGTATCCTACCTCCTTAGATGAAGTCCAGGAGCGAGCAGAAAAATACATCAATATGGAAGAGAACGCTCGGCTGGGAGAAATCTCAAAATCTGGGGCCTCCTACCGAGACAAAGACAAGGACTCCAAAAGGAAAGAAGATCGACAGGGTAAGAAAATAAAAAAATACCACAATTACACTCCTCTCAAAGCATCCCTGGTCGACGTGTACAAAGAAGTCTGCCATACAGAAAAAATCTCCCCAGCGCGGCCACTCAAAGGCAAAAGGGAAGGAGGAAACTGGAAGGAATATTGTGAATACCATCGAATTCGAGGGCACTCTACCAACGAGTGCTTCAACTTGAAAAATATCATAGAAAAATTGGTAAGAGAAAGAAAATTAGATTGATTTCTGGCCATCCGGGATGACGACCAAAGAAAAAGACGGAGAGACGAAGATGATGGACGAGCTGAACGGTCACCTCGGACACCAGAAAGACACGTCCACATGATACACGGCGGATTCGCAGGAGGTGGGATCTCCAAATCGTCTCGAAAGAGATATCTCAAAGAAGTATATCATGTTGAGGGAAAGGAGGAAGCACCCGACATCCCGGCGATAACATTTACTAAAGAGGACGCATCCGGCATCATCTCGGAACACGACAATCCCATGGTCATCACTATTATACTGGAAAATGCCAATTTACACCACACACTAGTAGACCAAGGGAGTTCTGCCGACATCTTATTCAAAACAGCCTTCGACAAGCTCGGCTTAGACGAAAAGGAACTTAGAGCATACCCGAACAATCTGTTTGGACTAGGAGACACTCCGATACAACCGCTGGAATACGTATCGCTACACACTACTTTTGGAAAAGGGAACCAATCTAGAACCCTCAAAATAGACTACATCGTGGTCGACGTAAGTTCGGCCTACAATGCTCTCATAGGTCGGACAACACTCAATCAACTCGGCGCAATAGTCTTAACCCCGCATCTATGCATGAAATTTCCAACTACAGAGGGGATAGCCACGATAAAAGCATATCAAAAGATGGCACGTCGCTGCTATAACGAGAGCTTAAACCTCAAAGGCAGAGGAGAAGAGTTTCATACCATTGAGCTTGGCAGAGCTCAGCGTCGAGAAGAACTCCGTCTGCACCCAGAAGGTGAGGTAGAGAAGGTTCAGATTGGAGACACCTCGGACAAAACGACTAATATCGGCACGGTCCTAAGAGGAGACTCAAAAGAATTACTGATACAATTCTTACGAGATAATGTCGACCTCTTCACATGGAAAGCCGCAGACATGCCAGGCATAGACCCTAAGCTAATGTGCCACAAGTTGGCGGTCTATCCAGGATCGCGGCCGGTGCAGCAGAAGCGAAGAAAACTCGGACCAGAACGATCCCAAGCTATGGAAGAACAAGTACAAACGTTACTGGAGGCAGGATTCATAAGAGAAGTCAAGTACCCACTATGGCTAGCCAACGTTGTCTTGGTGAAAAAATCAAACGGGAAGTGGCGCATGTGTACCGATTACACCGATCTCAACAAAGCCTGCCCAAAAGATCCATACCCACTCCCAAGTATTGACGCTCTGGTAGATGCTTCCTCCGGATATAGATACCTCTCGTTTATGGACGCCTATTCGGGATACAACTAAATCCCCATGTATCCACCAGATCAAGAAAATACCTCGTTCTTAACACCGAAGGCAAATTACTGCTACATCGTGATGCCTTTCGGTCTCAAGAACGCGGGAGCTACTTATCAAAGGCTAATGAATAAAGTCTTCTCAGATCACATCGGAAAAATAATGGAAGTCTATGTGGACGACATGTTGATAAAAACACAAAGCGAAGATACATTATTGTCCGACCTGGCTCAAGTGTTTGACACTATAAGGAAGCATAACATGCGACTCAACCATGCAAAATGCACCTTCGCAGTTGAAGCAGGCAAATTCTTGGGCTTCATGCTCACACAAAGGGGAATTGAAGATAATCCAGACAAATGTCAAGCTATACTCAACATGAAGAGCCCAACCTGTGTCAAAGAAGTACAACTCAACAGGAGACTGGCCGCCCTATCCCGATTCTTAGCAGGAGCTGCGATAAGATCTCTCCCATTCTATGCTACTTTAAGAAAGGGAAAACAGTTCGAATGGACGACAGAATGTGAGATAGCTTTCCGAGACTTCAAGGAGTTCTTAGGACGGCCACCTATCCTATCTCGACCACGAGAAGGAGAACCACTCATATTATATCTCGCAGTAGGAAGCCGAGCGATAGCCTCAGCACTAGTCAGAGAAGACGAAAATGGGCAACAACCCGTCTACTTCATTAGCAAAGCACTACAGGGATCCGAGCCGAACTACCAGAAAATAGAAAAATTTGCCTATACTCTCATCCTAACATCTCGATGACTCCGCCCGTACTTCCAGGCTCACACCATTAAGGTTAGAACTAACCAGCCCATAAAAGGAATATTGCAAAAAACAGATTTAGCAGGCAGAATTCTACAATAGGCAGTCGAGTTGTCAGAATTTAACCTCCAGTATGAAGCTCGGACGGCCATCAAATCACAGTATCTGGCCGACTTCATTGCAGAATTCACACATACCCTGGAAACTCCCACAGAATGGAATCTCTACGTGGACGGTTCCTCAAATAAAACTGGAAGCGGCGCAGGCGTGATAATAGAAAGCAACCAAGGAACCCAAGTTGAGCTCTCCCTCAAGTTCGGGTTCTCCGCCTTCAATAACCAAGCAGAATATGAAGCATTATTAGCTGGTTTGAAGCTGGCTAAAGAGGTCGGAGCTCAAAAACTCAACATTTACAGCGATTCACAAGTGGTCACATCACAAATAATAGGGAGCTACCAAGCCAAAGACCCCACCATGAAAAAATATTTGGATAAAACCAAGGAACTACTCGGACAAATCGGGGAATATAAGATCTGCCACATACCCCGCGAATAAAATGCCAGAGCTGATGCACTCTCAAAACTAGCCAGCACCAAACCAGGGGGCAACAATAGAAGTCTCATCCAGGAAATGTTGCAAAAACCCGTCAATCTCGGAAGAGGAAAAAGTCATGGCCATAACAAGTCAGGACCAAGGATGGATGACCCCCATAATCAACTACCTCAAAGAAGGAACACTCCCCGCAGAAGAAAAGGAGGCAAAGAAGCTAAAAAGGGAGGCACAGTACTACACCATCATAAACAACATTCTGTACAAAAGAGGAATCTCAATACCTTTACTAAAATGCGTGCCGACCTCCAACACAAGGGAAGTGCTAGAAGAAATACACGGCGGCATTTATGGCAATCATCTCGGAGTACGAGCTCTCGCCAAAAAAGTACTCCGGCCAGGATTTTATTGGCCAACTCTACAGAAAGAAGCCACAGAATTTGTAAAGACATGTCCACCATGTCAAAAACATGCCAACTTTCACATCGCCCCGCCAGAAGAGCTCATCAGCGTGACTTCGCCTTGGCCGTTTGCAAAATGGGGACTCGATCTTCTCGGCCCTTTCCCACAGGGATCAGGACAAGTTAAATTTCTCATAGTGGGAGTAGATTACTTTACAAAGTGGATCGAGACAGAGCCCCTAGCCAATGCCACCGCTCAAAGAAGCCGGAAATTCTTATATCGAAACATTGTCACAAGGTTCGGGGTTCCATATTCAATAACCACAGACAATGGCACCCAATTCACAGATGCAGGCTTCAGAAAACTAGTAGCCGACTTGAATATAAAGCACCAGTACACCTCCGTCGAACATCCACAAGCCAATGGGCAGGCCGAAACTGCTAACAAAGTCATATTGGCTGGATTAAAACGGAGATTACAAGATGCAAAGGGAGCCTAGGCAGAAGAGCTCCCACAGGTCCTGTGGACATATCGAACAACGCCACATTCCACCACAAAGGAATCCCCCTTCCGATTAGCATACAGAACAGAGGCGATGATTCCAATAGAGATTGAGGAAGGCTCGCCCAGAGTAGTTCACTACAATGAGGAAGCAAACTTCCAACTTCAGAGAGAAGAGCTCGACTTGTTACCCGAAATCCAAGAAAGAGCTCGGATTAGGGAAGAAGCTCTAAAACGCCGAATGGCTTCCAGATATAATCAAAGGGTAGTGCCGAGAAATTTCACAGAAAATTATCTCATCCTAATCCGAATTGATATCGGAACAACTTGACCAGGAGAGGGAAAGTTGGCAGCAAATTGGAAAGGACCCTACCGAATTGTAGAAGTACTTGGAAAGGGCTAGTACATGCTGTCTGAACTCGATGGACGAGAGCTTCCCAGGTCATGGCACGCCTGCAACCTCAGAAGGTACTACAGTTAGAAAAGACAAAAGATCTCATCATTGGATGCACTCTTTTTCCTGAAAAGGTTTTTTAATGAGGCACCAAGTTGAGACTCAGACAATCCCATATGTATATATTTGCACTTTTCCTTTAAATAAAATATATTTTAGATATTCTACAAAGATTTCAAGACACATTAATCTGAAGCATTCATCGTCCGATTATAAAGCAACAGATCGGCAGAAAGTGAAAAATAATTTCACTGCACGATCACAATAAAGACAACCGTCCGATAAAGGTGAAAACGCGATTCACCCAAAGGACGATCTAGAGATGACAACCACTTTCTACAAATCGGCAAAGATGAACACAGAATAATGTAAGAAGTTATCGAAAGTGATCCAAAAAAGAACCTGACGAGGTCTTACGGATTGCTAAAATAATAACTTAAAGACTGACCGACGTTGAGAAGTCGGACCAAGTCAACCCAAGTTATAAGTAAACCCTGGAAAGAGGTCTGGCCAACCCTATTAAAGAGGATTACTTTAACTTAGAAGGGCTCGACATGACAAAGTCAGCCCAAAATGAGAATTTATCAAAGTAGTCCCTGAAAGAGATCTGACAAAGATCCAAGAAAGAGGACTACAAATAACTTAAAGGAGACCAATATAACCAAGTCGGACTCCTACTACTCAAAAGTTATCAAAGTAGTCCCTGAAAGAGATCTAACAAAGATCCAAGAAAGAAGACTACAAATAACTTAAAGGAGACCGATATAACCAAGTCGGACTCCTACTACTCAAAAGTTATCAAAGTAGTCCCTGAAAGAGATCTGACAAAGATCCAAGAAAGAGGACTACAAATAACTTAAAGGAGACCGATATAACCAAGTCGGACTCCTACTACTCAAAAGTTATCAAAGTAGTCCTTGAAAGAGATCTGACAAAGATCCAAGAAAGAGGACTACAAATAACTTAAAGGAGACCGATATAACCAAGTCGGACTCCTAAAACTAGAAAGTTATCAAAGCAATCCCTGAAAGAGATCGGACAAAGATCCAGAAAAGGGATTACAAAGATAACTTAGAAAAGGACTGCGAAAACAACTCAGAGGACTAACTTGAAGAAATCGGTTACAAATCATCAGAAATACAAGCCGGAGCGAGAACGAACCAAAAATCAAGTTAGACCTACCTAGTCACAACCACAAAGGATTCAAGATACAAAGTACAAAGCAATCCAAAAAGAGATACCAAGTCAAGCACAAAAAGCGCGATATCATCCACAAGGTTATAAAAGCCTCGGAGGCCACCAAAACCTATCTCAAAAAAGCTAAAGCATGCTACCATTTGTTTTTCATAAAAAACAAAAGTTGCTAGGCAAGTAACGGGAAAGTGTCAGCAATTAACAAAACATAAAGAGTTTTAAAAAGCCCACAAGCCGGGCCAACTACATATCCAGAATAAAGTTAAAACTAAGGGTCAGAAGATTTTTTAGCAGCATCAGGCCGAGGAAACGGAGGCCGAGTCTAGAGAGGAACGGCATCTACAGTACCGTCATCCCGGTTCAAGATCTGGCAGTCGGGGTCAGAAGCGGGAGGACCAACCTTGGCAGGGACAGCAGAAGTCGACACCTTGGTAGAGGCTACAGGGGGAGGATCGACATCATCCTCATCCTCGTCATCAGGGACAACCTTGCCATCCCTGACAACGTTCTCCAAGCTAAAGAGGGTCAGGTCGGCCTCGGGAGCAATAACCCGAACTTGTTCCCTCAAGTTCTCATAGGCAGCAGTTGCACTACCAACAAGATGACCTTGGAGTTCGGAATAATTAGCCCGGGCATTTTCCAACTCCTCTCTCAGACGCAACACCTCCCGGTAAGACGTCAAATAACTGTCCTTATGCCGCATAGCCGTGTCCTCGGCTAGTCTCAGAGAACCAGCCAGAGAAGTAGAACTAGCCTTTTTATTCTCCAAGTCTTTCTCCAACTTGGCCACCCTTACTTCAAGCTCCTCCTTCAAGTCCTTCATCCGATCAAACTCTTGTTTGGCCTCCTCCATAAAAGCTTTAGTAGCATGGAGAGGAAGACTTTGAGCAGTTCGATATAGGGCCGCCCCCATGTGTGCCAACTTGATACCACTCCGGGTGATATAATCAAAATGATGAAGAAGCGACACGTCGTCCATAGGAAGAACATCATAAGGGCCGATTTGTTGATCTACAAACTCAACTGCATCAAAGTCAGGAGCATCAAGGTCGAAAGGCTCAGTTGTTCTTTGCTTTCTACTAGGAGGGGCACCGGAAGCTGCAACAGAAGATTGTGGAGGATCGACCAGACGGACCCGGGGAGTAGGAATTGCTTTCCTCGGCCCGGGAGAACTTGATATAGGAGGTTTAACTGGAGGCTGAGAAGATCCCTCTCCGGCCGCCTTGGCCGAGATGTTTAAAGCAGCGGTCGCCTTCTTCGCCTTCTTATAGGCTCTCATAGAATCATTATTCTTCGACATCTCTGAAAAACACAAAAATCAAAGACAAGTTACAACACAGGAGAAACAAAACTCGGAAGCAAGTATAAAAACAAATCAAACAGTACCCAAAGCAGCCCGAACCAAAGATGGATCACTCAAAAATCTCTTCGTGTCCAGATGGGGTGGCCTCCCCCACAAATCTTCAAGAACAACTACAAAGGCCCGCTCAACCTCACTAAGCATTTCCCATGTGTAACGTGGCACTCTTACATTCTTTTGCCACTCCAGAGGAAAAGCAGGCTCATCATTTTCATCAAGAAAAAAGGGGCGAACCCCCTCAATGGCACAGACTCGGAAGAAATAGTTCTTAAAATCTTTGAACGACTCATCATACATGGCAAAAACTTTATGCCCCTGGGCCGATCTGAAAGAAATCCAGGAAGCTTTCTTTTTGGAGGAACCTCCGGGTTTGGCCGAGACAAAAAGATAAAGGAAAAGAGTTTCAGAAGGTGTCATGTCCAACTCCTGGCAAAGAAGTTGAAATATTTTGATAAAACCCCAGGAGTTCGGATGAAGCTGGGACGGAGCAATGTTACAGGACCACAACAAGTCAGTTTCAAAAGCAGTAAAAGAGAAAGTAACGTTTAACTGGCTGAAGAAGTATTCATAAGCATAGAAGGAGGGATGCTCCCCCTCGACAGAAGTCGGAAAACAAACTCTCTCATCGGAATCAGGAGCAACAAGCTCATAATCACCCTCGCGGGCACTGTTACCACAAATCCTATGGTGCTTCCTCAGCTCTGTGCAAAATTCAGCATCCACAATAGAAACACTCAACAAAACAAGGGAGTCCAGCCAATCGGACATCCCCTCAAGAACTCTGGAAGACATATCTACAATGTTATTGCGAGAAGACATGAGGCCAACTAATCCTACAAAGTAAGAAAAGAAGATGGGATTACTAAAAACATCTCGGACAAGGGAGAAAACAACTCAATACGATACAGGCGAACACACAGAAAAGGAAAACCCCAAGACTCAAACCAAAATCTTGAGGCATCCTTTGGAGGCAGTAACAAAGCAAGGTTTCCAGGAAAATCTACAGCTCCCACCCCAGCATTTTTCAAAAAAGAAAAAGACTTTAAACAGCAAGTAGTGTCAAAAGAAAAAGTCATCACAATCTATCAGCAAAAGCATTCCAAAAATCAAGTACGCCAAGAAGAAACCATCAAAGGTGCGAACTTTTTAGAATCAGGCAAAGCAACCGTCAAATAAAGCAAGAAATAGATACGGGTTTTTTCCTGGATAAACGGCATCAGAACGGAAACAACAAAGAACATGCAAAACCCTAAAAGCATTAAGCAAAGGCAAAAAAAGACCATGCAGAAAATGAAGAAACTCCCAGAACGCACAACAATAGGGCATAACAAAACAAAAGATCCAAACTTTCTCTAAAGAAAGGGACAAAATCAAAGCAAAACAAGGAGAATATATGAAACGGGACTAACCTGGAGACGATGAGAAACTTCGAGGAGAAAGACGGAAGCGCAGAAATAAAAGCTGCCCAAGAAAATCACCAAGCAACGCCGCAACGCAAGGAAGCAGAAGAACAAAATGAAAAACAGAGAGCGAAGAGAGCAGAGAAAGAAGTTACGAAAAGGGCGAAGGAGAGAAACCGTTTTTAGGGTTTTCAAAATCAAAATGAAAGAGCCAAAGGGAAACGGGGCAATTAATGACAAAATTAATGAAAGAATTAAACCCTTGCACGTTCCCAAAGCGCCGATATAAAAGCGCGCGTTTTTAGAGGAAACGTTCTACATTCAAAAGCTGTTTCAAAGGAATCGACAAAATGCTTGAGTTCGGCCTCACTATACCGAAGTCAAAGAACTCAACCTCAAAAGAAGACCGAGCTCAAGCAGGGGCACTATTCATACCCTGGGTCGAGCTATCCGACCCGGGATGATCGGCGACACAGCGACCGACCTCTTCAGGTCAGACTACCCGACCTCTTCTAAAAGAGCTCGACCAAATCGACAGAAAAGCCCAATAAAGGGCCCAAATAGAGGAACACGACCCAAATCCAAAGGCAATCCCAGCCTATAGAGATAAAGGCGGTTCCCTTGAAGATAAGCTGACTTCATCCAAAACAGGATAAGATAAGATAAGATAACTAACTTATCTTATCAGAAAGGTCAGCCCACACTACTATAAATACACTGGAGCACCCAGGTATAACTCATACTCTGATTCTACATAAAACCTGCTTTATACTCGTGCTAACTTAAGCATCGGAGTCTCTTGCAGGTACCCCCACCCTCCGGTGGCCAAGGATCAGCAGTGCAGCAAGTCCAACAAGTCGGACACAACAGCTCCGGCTGCCACCAGCCGGCCGGACACGTCATCCCTGACCAGTACCAAGGATCTCATCCAAGATCGACCTCCAGTTTCAGGTAACCCTCGGAACAGTAACTGTCCCTTTTTTCTAGGGGTTGTTGAGATCTCTCTTCTAGAAGTAGGTGAGAGATAGTAGAGATTAGTTATAACTCCTTCGGGGGGTTATCACTTTGTAGCATTTTGTCTGACCTCTTGAGAGGTCGGTTACTCGGTAGCTATCTTTTGGATTTTCTCTGCTGGATTTTATCTGCTTTGGGCCTGGCTTATGTTTTGGGTCAGGGTATGAACCGTGCCCCTGCTCGAAGTCGAACTTTATGAAGTCGGACTTGAGCAATCAGATGATCAAGTCGAAATGTTGAGCTGTGGAGAAGTTGTTTAGTAGTTTTGAGGTCTGAAGCCAAGGAGGTCGGTCGATTCAACATGATTTGAATGATGTAACATTTTTGTAAAGTTACTCCGTAACTATTTGTGCGCTTTTCCATACGCTATCATTTTGTTGCAGTGTAGTTGTTACTTCCCTAAAAGTTGTCATTTGGTAACCTGATATTACAAGTTGTTTTCACATTCTGTGCGACTTGCTCTCTTTATACGACTTATTTTTGGCCAAGTCTTTTTTCTAGAATTGATTTATACAACTCGTTTTTTCCGACTTTATTTAAGGTGTAGGCTCTGTATGACTGGTTTTAGCACATTAACCAGAGAATATTTCTTGTCCTAGTTTCGTACAACTCGTTCCGTTCGAGTTGTTTTGAGGATGCATGACTTGTTTTTAATACAAATCGTTTATTTTGAGACATAATTATTTCTCGATCGGATTTCATGCAACTCGTTTTAGTTCGAGTTGTTTTGTGACCTAATGACTTGTTTTAATTCAAATCATTTTTGGAACTTATAGTTCTAATTTGGGTTAAGTACGATTTTGGTCCCTAAGGTATAAGCCGAAAATTTTATTCGTCCCCAACCGTTTTTTGCATACAAAATTGTCCTTAAGGTTCAGCTTAGTTTTAAAATCGTCATTCATCTAATTTTCGGATAAAATTACCCTTCCCCAATTTTACACACATTGATTCCCAATCTCTCAGATCCACCATGGTTGAAGGATCACCAAGTTCTCAGCAACACCAACCAAGTTCTTATACTCAACAACCCCAATTTTCACAATTTCTCACATATACTCCAAAAATTCAAGAATTAGCAACACCAATTTATCACACAAATGTCACAATTTCTTAAAGACCAAACTAGAAAAAGAGAAAGATGAACAAGGAGAATCAACAACAACAAGAACAAAAAACTAACAGAGACCAAAGAAGAAAAATTAGCAACAAATAACAACAAAAATCATCACCAAATACTCAAAAAATTATGTGATGCAAGGCTGAAGAATAGAACTTGAGGGAGTACGAATGGGAGTGACTACCACAATGACCACGGGAGCATCTTTGCCTGCCCACGTTGCTGTCGCGAGAGTCTATGCCCGCCCAAGTCGCTGCCGCCTGCGTTCGTGCCCGCCCGCGTTGCTGCCGTCTGCATCTTTTCCCACCCGTGTCGCTGCCATTCGCATGGCTGTTGCATGCTTCTCTTCCTGTCCAGTTCGTTGCCACCAACGTGTCTTCCTGCCCGCGTTGCTACCGCCTGCGTCTCTATCCGCTTGCATATCTGCTCACCCACGTTGCTATTGCCAGTGTGTCTATCTCTCTGCCCTCCTTTCGTTGCAGTGAAGGGAGAAGATGAGGGATTGGAATAAATTGGGGAAGAATGATATTTTTGTCCAAAAGGACGATTTTAAAATCAATTTGAACCTTAGGGATGATTTTGTCTGCAAAAAAAGGTTAGGGACGAATAAAATTTTTGGCCTATACCTTAGGGACCAAAATCGTACTTAACCCTTCTGATTTCTTACGACTTGTTTTGATACAAATCGTTTACTTAAAACGTGGCTATTTCTTGATCTGATTTCATGCAACTCATTTAGTTCGAGTTGTTTTTAGGACTTCACAACTTATTTTTTAACTTATTTACTTTGAGTCCTTTTAAAGTAACAGATCAACGTGGCTATTTCTTGATCTGATTTCATGCAACTCATTTAGTTCGAGTTGTTTTTAGGGCTTCACAACTTATTTTTTAACTTATTTACTTTGAGTCCTTTTAAAGTAACAGATCATCTTTATAACTATCGGACTTCGTTGCTTTATCCATCGTGCCCCTACTCGAGGTTGAGCTTTATGAAGTCGGACTCGAGCAATCAAGCGGATCGGATTATCGAATGAAGCCTTTAAATGATTTTTTCAACTCGTTCATTCTGAGTTGTTTTATTGATGACTTGTTGTTATGGAAGTCATTTTTTTTTCATTTTTTTTAAAGTACAACTCGTTGTATATCAAGTTGTTTCGATTTTGCTTTAGTGATTCATTTTGATACAAATCACTTTTTAATGCTTTTCTTTAATGATTTGTTTTTATACAAATTACTTTTAAAGCTTTGCCTTCAGGTTGACACGACTTGTGCTTGACACAAGTTGTTTTGTTGAGGATATGGTCGACTGGCACAACTCGTTTAAACCGAGTTATCCTTCTTCTTGTTGAATGACCTTTTTAATGCAAGTTGCTTAGATCATATGATTATTTTTTTACTCGATTTTGTTCAACTCATGAGCTTGAGTTGCTTCAAATCATCAAGCTGTATTATAACCGTTGAACACCAATTTGAACTTCATCTCCTTTTCTGGATACAAAGAAATTCTCATCATCCGAGACGAGCTTTGTCTGAACCGAGTTAGGTAGATAGATTTAATTTATAGATAGCTTTTCTGTGCTTATCTTGTTACTAAATATTTTTCTCTCTGTTTGTAGAAAAGATGACAAGTGGATCGGCTTCTTATAATAAACTTCACCAGGCGAAAAAATGCAGTAGCTCAGCATATGCAGCTTAAAGAGATTGAGAAGTTGGTCACTACACCTGCTTCTTCTCCCTAGCACTGTCCGACTTCTTCTTAGTCTGAACAGCTTGCTCAAACTTCTCCTCCTAAGGGCTCTGGTGCCCAAGTTGTTTCACCCGTTCCTTCTTTTTCGGACACAAGATAGGAGTCAGACTCGGGCACTTCTCGTAAGCGCAAAGCTCCCTCCAACAAGTACCGCAGTATCTACAACAAAAGAGTTTGATGCTATTTCCTTTAGTGAGGAGTACATCCTTCCTGGGAGTTCCATTGTCATGGATGATACCTTTTTGGAGAAGAATATTGAGATGGTGGCAGAAGGGGGCACTTGTGCTGCTGGAGTTTGTACTGACCTTCTAAAATGGCTTCTCCAAACTCCCCTTAATGCCACTCAAAAGGAGGTGTCCGACCTTTGAGGAGAGGTGGACGAGCTTGAAGAAGGCCAAGACGTAGTGGGAGGCAGAGGCTTTGAAGAAGAAAGCAGAAGAGAGCTATACCTTCGTTTATGGGGAGAAGCTTGATTTGACGACCGAGTTGGAGGAGTTGAAGGTTTAGCACGAGGAGTTGGAGGGCTCTATTGGAAAGGGCATGGACGACCTTGTAGAAATTTTAAAGGCCCAATTTCAAGTAATCGTCGCTGGAGTTGATATCTCTACCATTGATCCTAACAAAATTGTGATTGGTGGCCAGATCGTTTTAATTCCAGAGGATGATAAAGGTGCCCCAACTCCTCATAAGTTGAACGCTTCTACTTATGTTTTGGAAGAGGTCCTGCACCCAACCTCTCCTAAGGAGGTCGTACAAGAGGATGAGAGCATTCTAGATGCTAATGCAGGAGCTTCTTAGGTGGAAGTCGTCCTTCCAGCCGATGTTGGAGCTGCTCCTTGATTTATTTTATATCTTTGTTTTGGTGGCCCGAATTGTGGGTCTTTTATGAACAATTTATGGTGATTTTTTTATACTAAGTTTCCATTTGGGCTTTATAACACTTTGCTTCTACTTTATTGTCTTCTATCATATCTTCTATGATTTTTGCATCATTTATGATATGACATGCTTGCATTTAAAGTTAAGGTTTCACAAGTCATTTTTGGAGACAAGTTGCCTTTGCTATACCACTTGTTTTACCTAGAATTGGTGCTTGTTTGTTTTTATGTAATTTTGTGCTTTTGCAAGACTTTTTTCTCATAACTCTATTGTTTCGAGCTTTTCTAGAGGTCGTGGAAGTCTTGCTTCGATTTTATAGTAAATTCCCTGTGCTCCGATCATGTGAGGTCAATGCCTTTCATTGCTATTAGATTCCTACAAGTTATTTTGGACCCTCCTTTCAACTCGTTTGGTCGAGCTGCTCTGGGAGGTCGGATAACTTGTTTTATGTTTGCTGTGTCAACCTAGTAAGATCGGACATTTATCTCTTGGGGAAGCAATCTTACAAATCTCCTTCTTTTTCAATTTGTTTCAAATTGTTGTGAGGTCGGGTTTAGATTTGTTTTTGCCTCTTCTTCGTGTTAATTATGATCACGCCACCGTTAAGAGGTCAGTCATGTTTTAATTCAAGTTACTTTTACGATTCGTTTTAGCCTTGCCTCTTTTACCGACTCGTTTTTGTACAAGTGGTTTAATGAGGTCGGACCACGATCTGCTTATATAACTTCTTACACCAATTTGGACCTCGTCGCTTTATCTTGCCGACTATTGAGGCTGGGCGATGATTTTCGCGCTTTGTCACGCTTAAATTGGTGCGTGTTGGTGAAGGGATTATATGCGTATTCCCTCCCCTTTCTAGTTTTTACAAGGTTGTTATCCTTGTGTAAGATACAACTCGTTTTACCCGAGCTATTTTAATTGGAGGATTGTTTTTACATTTTCGATTTTTTTTGAAACGTTTACAATCTTTTCTTTCCTTTTCAACTCGTTTCTGTATGAGTCATTTGGTTGAAGGATTTTTGTTTTTACCCTTTTCAATTTTTACAACTCATTTTATATCGAGTTGTTAAATCGTATTTATGCCTCGATGGGCATATTTAGTTAAGTTACTTTTGCGACTTATTCTAAACACAACTTTTTCAACCCGTTTGTCCCGAGCTATTTCGAGGTGTTTTTTTTTTCAAATCCCGTATGTAACTTCTTTCCACCAACTGGTTCTTCATCGCTTCATCTGGGCAACCTCTATATGATCGGCCCGTGATTTTTGCGGATTGTCGAGCTTCAACTGGTGTGTTTTAATGGTAGAGAATCAATTTCCATAAGAAATTGTATTATCTCCTTATGTTGGAGGTGTGTCGTGACCTGGGCAGCTCGTCACCTTTGAGACCGGACACTTTGTAGTAGCCCTTTTCTAAGACTTCAGTAATCTTGAATGACTTGTTGGGATCTTCGCATTTTGATGCTAGCTTTCTGTCACCTGATTTCAGCCCGATATCATTTTGGATCACGACGAGGTCTCCAGTTGAGAAACTTCTTTGTATGACCTTCTTATGGCCATTTTTTGTTTAGAATCTTGCTCCAAAAGAAGTCATATCTCCGAAAAGAGGTCGGATTTTTCTTTATAAGCTCAGATATTTTCAACCTCATTGTAGTATGACTGTTAAAAGAGGTCAGATTTTCTTCGTAAGCTCTAAAGGTGGTCGAATTTTTATTTGTAAACTTGAATCCTCAGAAGAGGTCAGATTTTCTTCATAAGCTTGGATCCTTAGAAGAGGTCGGATTTTTTTTTAAGCTTGGAAAGAGGTCGGATTTTCTTTCTAAGCTTGGAGGCTTTCAACCTCATTCTAGAGTCTGATCTTTAAAAGAAATCGGAGTTTTCTTCGTAAGCTCGGAAAGAAGTTGGATTTTTCTTTGTTAGCTCTAAGCTTATCCGACCTTATTGTAAAGTCTCTACATGAGAAAAGGTCAGATTTTTCTTTTGTCTTTCTTTATTTGCCCCAGTTGGAGTTATTGATTCAATGTCGTAGGAGGGTAGATAAGATGATTCTCTATTTATGGAGTTGTCCGATGTGTCTATGGTTTCAGCCTGAACTCTAACGTGTTGACTTCTTTACTTTCAGGGTTACTGAGCTGGTACTTCTATTGTGGCATTTATGCCCTTACTATGAGGTATTTTACTTGTCTGGACGCTTGAAGGAACGACCCGAATAAGCCTAAACCCCATTTGGCAAAGGGTCATGGTGAGATAACACTAATGAGCTTTTCTGGCGGTGTCACGTTGAAATTTTCATGTAACTAACACGGCGGGCACCTCTTTTCGAAGTCGGTCGCATCTTTTTGTAAAATCGGCCAATAAAAGTCGACTCGTAGCATCTTTGTCAGTGACCTTGCCTCCAGATGATTTTCATGGATGCCACTATGGATTTCATCTAGGATCCCTTCTGGTTTGAGTTCGGGACATACTTCAACATTTTTCATTTTGCTTCCTTACCAATACCACATACGTTTTCTAACCATAGGGGATCTAAGATCCAACTTCCAGGAGTGCTTGGACTTGTTTTTCACAACGTATGCTCTTTCACGGTTGAACTTTTGTTACCTCTATTGTATAGGTCAGGCAACTGGGTATACAGCTAACTTATGGTTCATGAGGTTGAGGCAAATGCTTGGCATATCGAAAGCCTTTCAAGCAAAGAGGTCAGAATTTTCTTTGTATCCTTAGAGGTTCTTAACCTTATTGTAGAATCTGAATTTTAAAGGAGGTTGGAATTTCTTTCTGGTAAGCTTCGAGGTTTTCGACCGCATTGTAGAGTTGATCATGAAAGAGGTAGGATTTTTTCACAAACTCCAAAAAGAGGTCGGATTTTTCTCTGTGAGCTCTAAAAGAGGTCGTAATTTCTTTTGTAAGCTTGGAGTTTTCAACCTCATTGTATAGTCAAACTTTTAAAAGAGGTCGGATATTTCTTCGTGAGCTCTAAAAGAGGTCAGATTTTATACCGTCTTGTCCGACCTGGTATACTTTTTTGAAGTTGCTGAGATGGTTATGTGGATCAGTAGATCCATAATAGGAATCTATGTTGGGATGTTGGAAATTTCTTGGGACCTTTGCATGCATGACATCTTTAGAGAAAAGATCGTCCCCTCCAATGAAGACTAAGTCTTTGTCATCTTGACTTTCTTTTTTCTTTGGCTCGGATTCCGGTTTTCTTAGTTTATCTTCAATCTCTCTTCTGTTGTGAAGCTCTTTTCGGAATTAGCTCTCCGATTTTCTTCGTCGTTCTAACTCGTTTTTCAAGGGGTCTCCATTTTTTATCTGAAGTTGGACGCAATTCGTCCTTTTAGATGTTGATCATCCACCATTATCAAGGGTTGAGCTCCAGGTCCCCAACAATGGCGCCAATGTTTTGGAGGTTACCTAAAACTGGATCGTATTTGGGTCTGGACAGGTCCAAGCTCTCAAAGAGGTGGTGACCGACTTAAGCTTTGTCTGGTAGCCTCCATCCGAGTTGTTTGTGGGGAGATGGGGGGTGATACCTGCAAGACGAGCCTATACCCAAGTTAACATGGGTTTAAGCATTGTTATTAAAATCCAGAATTGAAAATTTGTTCAAAATGCTAAAGGCAGGTTCGAAACCCCTACCTTCATAACTAGAGGCGCCGTTTACAGCCACTAGGCTGTTGTGCTCTTCTTTAATATATATGCAAATTATAATATATATAAATATCTTTCATCAAATTAATTCTATTTAATTTATTTTAATTTTAGTTATAAACTCACTCATTCTTAAATTAATTATATTTTTATTCAACAATAATTATAAACTCACTTATTTTTTCTTTTCATAATTATATAATATCTATTAATATTATTTTTCAATAAATACTTATAATATATAATAATATAATAAATATAAACTAATTAATAAATTATTAAAATTTAAAAAAATAGTAGTTATTTTAATATAAAAACAAAATAAAAATATTTATGATAGAGTAAAAATAATAAAATATTTATTATTTTTGTTCCATATTATTTTAAAATATCTTGATATTTTTAAAATATTAGTAAAAATATGTATTTTAAATTTTAATTTTAAATTTTTAACTATTTTTTATTTTTTATTTATATAGGACCGAGTCAACCGGTTCAACCAGTAATTTATCGGTTGAACCAGTGATCCAGTAACCTGACCGGTTCGATCACTGATTTGGTTCTGACAACTATGATTTAAAGCAAGTTTATAGTATATTGGATCTTAAGTATACCTGAGGGGTGTCAGTGTATTTATAAGTGATGAGTCAATAACTACTGTTGGAGTAGTTCCACTATTGGTGGTGGATAACCATCCCCTTTTTTAGGGGTTGTTGAGATCTCTCTTCTAGAAGTATGTGAGAGATAGTAGGAATTAGTTATAACTCCTTTAGGGGGGAGTTCTCACTTTGTAGCATCTTGTCCGACCTCTTGAGATGTCGGTTACTCGGTAGCTGTTTTCTGGACTTTCTCTGCTTTGGGTCTGGCTTATATTTTGGGGCAGGATACGAACAATGTTGATTGTGAATTTGTGACTACAGTTTAGTTTGCTTGTTTTTTCATCAAAATTTCTATTTTTTTTTGACTTGGCCATGGGCCAGAAGACTGACCCGGCCCACAACCTGGAACCCGCACCTGCCCAGGCCCAGAACCCTACACCCAGAAACTGAATTCGCCCATCTCTTCACCCTCACTGCCCGATTCAACCTGCAGAGACAAGCTTCTTCTTCAAGATAGAGCTGTCGTCGCTCCGCCATTGACTTTGGACGTGCTGAGCTCGGAGCCTTCATGCATGGCGCTGATCCTGCAATGTTTCCTCCTGGGCGGACTCACCAGCTTCCTTTCGCATCTCAATCATTGTTGGCGTTCTGTGTTCAGCCGGCGCAGAGTCCGTCCCTCGTTGCAACTCCCGGTGGTGTCGTTGAGTTATTCCTGCAGATGCTGATTTCGCATTTGTGGTTTCTCCGCTGCAGCCCCTATGCCGAGCAAGGTTCTGCCCAGATTGAAATTTGATCTCGTTCCCACCTCTGAGCATCTTCCTTATACTGCTAGTGTCCCTGCTGGAATCATTCATCAGCCTTTGCGAAGTCGTGGGTTGAAGCCGCCGATCCCCCTGTGATGCGTGGTTGTTCCAGGTTTCCGCTTCCACCCGCCCCGGTAATCCTTTATCACTTTGACCTTCTTGAAGGTTGGTTGAAACTGAAACCTGGTTGTCTTGAGTTTGATTGTGATGATTGTTCTGAAGATTAGCGAATCCTGCTTCCTTTCTGATTATGTTCCTGACCTGTACAGGCGGAGATACTGCCCGCTGCCTCTGTAGCTGGTTTCCTGCTGCCATCGCTGCCAGTTGGTGAGCTGAGATGTTACCTTCACGTGGAGTCCAAGTAGCTCCCACATCCGGCGCCTCTTCCAGCATTAGCAGAATGTCCCTAATGATTGCGTCTGCTTCAGCTAAGGGCATTCTTGCCTTGATTGCTTGAACCAATGGTAAACAATCTGATTCGATTATACAGTTCCTTATCTGCAGATTTTTTGTGAGAATAATAGCTTCTCTATATGCTTGTGCTTCAGCTGCTAAAACTGATATTGTTTTGAATTTTGATGTTATTCCTGTAATGATTTTTCCTTGCCAGTCCCTGATTACTGCTGCTGTTGCTGCGATTCCTATTTCCCTGTGAAAGGCCGCGTCTATGTTCACTTTCACCTTGTTGCGAGGAGGAGGCCTCTAGGTAATTCTTCTATTCTCTCCATTCCTGCCTGCTATATCTTTGTTATCTCTGTTTAAGCCCTTAGTTGCAATAATGTGTTCTGCTGCAATCTGTTCTGAATGAATTATTGTCTGCTGTGGATTGAGTCTTGTCTGTTGGAATATGTGCTGGTTTCTTGCTTTCCAAATGCACCAACACACACATCCTAGTTTGCACAATACCTTGTCATGTTCATTTCCTGCCACTGTCTTGATTTTGTCAATTGTACTCCTTAACCATTTTTCAAAGGATCCCACATTAAAAGCCGTAGGCACAATTTAAAGACTAGATCCAAACCACACCACTCTAGTCCACGGGCATAATAGTAACATATGTTGAATAGTCTCCTCTTGTTCCTGGCATATGCTGCACATCGGTGTAGGTGCACTTCTGCGCTGATGTAATTTCGCGTTTACTGGCAAAATTCCATACACCGCTTTCCATAAAAACATTATGACCTTTTCCAGAACCGGTAACCTCCAAATCCTCTCCCATATCTCCTTCAAGTTCTGGCTTGTCGAAGCTTTGGCGAGCATTGTCTCTACCCTTGTATCTTTCTCCTCCTTCGCTGCCTGGTATCCGGATCTGACTGAGTACGGTCCGTCGTTCCTATATGGCCAAATAAAATGATCCTTCTTGTTAATCAAACTGATAGGCGTTCTGGTTATCAGCTCAAGCACATTACCATGAAAAATATCCCTAATTTTTTCTAAGTCCCAGCCCTCGCCCTCTCTTATTAGCTCGCTCACTCTTTTATGTTGAGTTTCTCCGAATCTCCTCAACTTTTCTGTTCCTACCACCCAATTATCTTCCCAGATATCTATTCCTTCCCCACTTCCTACACTCCACCTTCCCTTCTTTCTGAGAAAATCTCTGCCTTCCAAGATACTCTTCCATATCCATGATGCGTTCCTTCCTCTCCCCGCTTCCCATAGGCTGCAATTAGGATAGTAAATGGCCTTTAGAATCCGAGCCCATATTGCATCTTCCTCCTTTAGAAGTCTCCAAGCTTGCTTAGCCAAGAGAGCTGTGTTTTGGCATTCAAAATCCTTAAACCCCAAGCCTCCGTTCAATTTGCTTCTGGTCATTTTTGTCCAGCTCTTCCAATGAATACTTCTATTCTTGCCGTAGTTAGTCCACCAGAATCTCGCAATTGCTGATTCAATTTTTCTGTGAAAAGACTTAAGAAATTTGATGATGTTCATGGCATAGACTGGAATCGCCTGTATAACAGCTTTTATCAAAACCTCCTTCCCGGCTTGATTTAAGAGTTTCTCTTTCCATCCTTGCATTTTATCTAGAATCTTTTCTTGTATCCACTCTAGCGCCTTGTTCTTGGATCTGCCCCATGTAGCTGGTAATCCTAGGTATCTTCCTGGTTCTTCCCACGATGCCATTCTGGTGATCTCTTCAATATTTACTCTCCTTTGAATCGATACCTGGCTTCCGAAGATCAGACCGAATTTCTCAGTATTTATTCTCTGTCCTGATGCCTCTGTGTACTTGTTTATGATCTGAATTAGTTGGTAAATCTCCTCTTCTTGCGCTCCTGCAAAAATGATACAATCATCAGCGAATAATAGGTGAGTTATGACCGGTGCAGTTGGAGCTAATCTTATTTCTGAAATGAGGTTATCCGTCAACGCCCTTTCCATCAGTACGGTAAAACTTTCCGCTGCTATGATAAAGAGATAGGGTGATAGAGGATCTCCCTGTCTGAGTCCCCTTTGAGGGTGGATCTTGGCTGACAATTTTCCATTGATCTTAAATCTATAAGTGGTACTCTTAACGCAACTCATCATCAGTTT
Source organism: Arachis hypogaea (assembly GCF_003086295.3). NCBI lineage: Eukaryota > Viridiplantae > Streptophyta > Magnoliopsida > Fabales > Fabaceae > Arachis > Arachis hypogaea. The sequence continues at coordinate 111,707,779 of NC_092048.1, forward strand.
CACCCATTCTCTGCTGAAGCCGAACTTTTCCATTACCCTTTGCAAGAAATTCCATTCCAATCTGTCATAAGCCTTATTCATGTCCAATTTGATGGCTATGTCATTGCTTCCATTATTTCCTTTTCCGTTTAATTTGTGAAAAACTTCCTGCACTACTACTATATTATCTTGTATTAGTCTGCCTTTTATAAAGGCGCTCTGAACTGGAGATATGATGACATCAAGAACTTTCCTTAACCTTCCAACCAAGACCTTCGTCATAATCTTATATATGAAATTACAGCAGCTTATGGGTCTGAGATGGTTCAATCTTTCCAGTTGCCTCACTTTGGGAATCAAAACCACAATTGTTTCTCCTATGTCCTCTGGTAACCTGCCATCTTCAAAGATATGCCTCATCACACCACACACTTCTTTACCCAGAATATCCCAATGCTTTTGGGAAAAAAAAGTCCGTTTAACCCGTCTGGTCCCGGGGCCTTTAAGCTTCCCATGTTAAAAACTGCGTCCTTAATTTCCTCATCTTTTATCTTTCCCATAAGATCATCATTCATCTCTCTCGTGACCCTCGTAGATATATCTCTTATGCAGTCTTCCATGTTCCTATCCCCTTCCGAAGTAAACAATTTGGTGAAATGTGTTTCTACTAGCCTCATTATGTTTTCCTCTCCCTGTATCCACTGTCCAGCCTCATTTTTTAATTTGCCAATCCTATTCCTCATTCTTCTTTGTATGGTTGTTGCATGAAAGAAGGCTGTGTTTTTGTCTCTCCATTTTAGCCATTTCAACCTTGATCTTTGCCCCTAGTATTTTTCTTCTTGTTTCCAAAGATCAGTTATCTGGTTCTTCAACTCCCTTTCTCTTATCTGATCTCTGTCTATCATATCGCCTTCCTGAATTTGATGTATCTCTTTTTCCTTTTTTTTTTATTTCTTTATCTGCTCTTTTGAACCTTCTCTTGCTCCACTCCGTCAACTCCCTTATGCATCTACTCTTGTTTCTATTAAACTGACTCCAACAGTTTCTGTTTCCTACATCCTGCTCCCAGCTTCTCCTAACTACCTCTTCACACTCCTCATACTCAGCCCAAAAGGCCTCAAACTTGAATTCTTTTTTTATCCGATTTTTCGGTTGTGTTTCCAAAATTAGGGCGCAATGGTCCAAACTTATGGCCGGAGCGGCTCTAAGAATAACATTCTGATGTATATTCAGGCATTTCCAATTCACTAGCACCCTATCTAGCCTTTTCCTAGTGACAAAGTTATTTCTTGGGTTGCTATACCAAGTGTACCTACTGCCTTTAAGATCAATATCCATTAAACGATTCTCATCTACAAACCTTCTAAAAGTATTCAAATAAATTCTTGGCTGTGGATGAAGGCCTACCTTTTTGTCTTGATTTAGAATATCATTGAAGTCCCCCAAAAACGCTTGAGGTTCTTCCCTGCTCCTATTACTTACCGTTAGCTCCTGCCAAAGTCTTCTTCGCTTTTGGAAAACTGGGTTACCATACACAAAAACACCTTGCCATTTCATACCATTATTGATGTTAATACTAGCTTTAATATAATTATCACACCACTCATAAACATTAATATTAGTATTAGATTTCCATAATAAACATAGCCCACCGGACAGGCCCCGGGGTTCTATGCAAAATAACTTGTCAAAATTCAACCTTCTTCTTATCCTATTCATTCTTTCCTAATTGGCCCTGGTTTCCATTAAAAACATTATAAGCGGCTTAACTTTTTTACAAAGTTTATGCAACTCAGAAACTGTCAGGGCAGCCGCTATTCCCCGATAATTCCAGCAAATGATACTCATGGCTGAGGTTGGGGCATGTTTAGGCCCGCCTCCTCAGCCATTTGTATTCCTATAATTTGACCAGAACCATATTTAACTAGTTGATACTCCCCTGTAGCCTTGGTGTTGCAGTTGTTCTTTGTCTTCTTGGGTTCTCTGTCTTCTTGATCCTCCTGCTCATCCCTATAAGTTAGCATTGGAATCTGTTTAGTTTCTCGTTTCCTCTTCAAGTTCAGCTTGAATTCCAACTTTTTTGCTAGTTGCGTTTCCCAATCTGTCTGTGCTTCCATTCCTTTCTCTTCATCATCATCACTTGCTAACTCAACATAGTAGATATTCTCCCCTGGCTTGACTTGTTGATCCACACCTTTCTGTTTTGTCTTCTGTGCTTCCTCGGCTGGACTTCTTAAAGCATTCTTCTCTTTTTCCCCCTTCATTAGTTCTTGGTTTTCTTTTTCTTCTATTCTGGTTTCACACGCTTGTTTGTTCCACTTCCTTGCTAACATAAGCCTTTTTAATTCTTGGCCAACGGTTTCTTTTTCTTTATTTCCAAGGCCCATTTGCCACTCTCCTATTTTATAGCTGTTCACTTCTTTCCCTTCAGTTGTATATTTATTCAGCCCAGATCCTTCACCTTTCCTTGCTTGCTGGTATAAGGCCCCTGTTTTGGGCCCAATCTCCCTTGTTTGTCCATTTCCATCTGATTCCTTAGCCTCATTCCTCCTTACTTCCTTTTGGGCCTTTTGGATGTTGGCCCATTCATTCTTCCTCTCTCTTATCTCTTTAATTAGATTGCTGATTTTATAGGCTGCACCTAGGTCTTGTTGCGTATCCCCCTCTTCCTGAAAATCAAGGATTCTAGGTACTTCTTCTACCTACTCTTCTGCGTCTGCCATTTCTTCTTCTCTCCTCATTTGATTTTTCCATACACTTTCCTCCCGGATTTTCTGCTGTGAGACTCTCTGTGCCATAAACCTACTCTCCTAAGAGCTTCGTTCTTCGCTACTCTCTCTCTCTCTCAGGGTTCCTTTGTTCACGCGCTTGCTCTTCCCCATCCTGCCTCCATCCTCCTTGTTCTGAGGTGCCTCCTCCCATGGTTGGACCTGATCGACCCTGGCTTACTCCCAGTCCCGGTGCATATTTCTTCTTAGTTGGATCCCAGCATGCCATGGCTGTCAGATTCTTGCATGTTTTCTTCTCATACCCTAGTATACCACAGTTGAAGCAATAGCTGTCCGGCAGCCTCTCATACTTGAAAAAAACCCACAAAGGTGGCAGATTCTCTCTATCTAACCAGAATCCTGTAGGTAAAGCCTTAGTAATGTTAATACTCACCCTGATTCTCAGATAAGTTCTCCTCAGGACTCCATCCGTTTTTGGTTCTTCCGCTTCGACCAAAACTCCTAACATTTCTCCGATGAGAATACCTGTTTCTTTCTCCATGAAGTCATATGGAATGCCATGCACTTAAATCCAGAATTCCATGTAATCATGGTCAACTTCAAAAACTGACTCGCCCTCCCTCCATAATTGAAGATTAACCATATTTCCTTTGACACTCCATGGTCCATTCTGCATGATTTGCAGCTCTTTCTTCCTGTCTTTGAAGCTGAATAGTATCTTCTTCCATCCAATGTCTGTAATTGCCACTCCTTGAGGGTTTCCTCACATTCCTAGCAAAGCATTTTTGTATGTTTTGAACTTTATCTCCTTGTCACTTATTACCTTGCCCACTACATTTAAGCAGTCTTTTTTATACCCCAGCTCTCCAAGCTTATTAAGCTTTATGACTTTTTCTTCAATGTTGTTCATGATGAGAGATATTGAAGATTAAATGTTGTGTGTTTTAGGTTCAGGTGGTTTTGACCGTTCAAAAGGGGTAAATATTATGTGAGAAAGAAGATCTGCTGGTTGATTCAAGGCTAAAAATAAATTCTTTTTTTTTTTTGGAGAAGAACCCGAAGTTCTCACAAAACTCTCCTTATGAGAGAAGAAGTGCTCCCTGAACAGAGCGAGACAATGCTACCGTACCATCTTTTTATCCTTATCAAAATTTCTGTTTTAAAACGCACTATATATGTTTTTGCCTTTTTGGTCGGAGACAAGAACGATACAAGAGTAGTGCTGCTTACGCGGATGGGTTGGGCCAAAAGATACTGGACTAACCTCAGATCTAAAATACTAGCCTGGCATGAGATACAAAGGGCCTAGTTCAGCAATTCTGGTCAAGTCTATACCTCTTAGTTGACTAAACAGAGAGGATTCTATTATGACCACAAAAAAAAAAAAAAAAGGAAGGTTCTTAACATGTTTCCAACATTTCAACAATTCAACCACATACGTGCACGATTGACCATCACAATTTTTGTCTTTAAAGTTGTCAAATCCTCATTCAATATTAAAATCTGGTAATTGTTCTTTGGCTCATGGAGTCTTGACATAAGAAAGAAACCGTATAGCCCTAGTCAACAAGGGAGTTGCAAATAGAAGCGTCGGATCACACGTGATCCTTTCTTTGGTTCTATCTGAAATGTTTATGGTTTCATTGGTCTGAACTTTGAATAAGATGTATATTCAGTTAGTATGATATAAAAAAAAAATATCTGGTAACTGTTCTCTCTGTCTTTAGTTGTTATTAAAATAATGAGTAAATATTTAAATTAGTTCTTAATAAATTTTAAATTTGATATTTTAATTTTCAGTTAATTTTTACTTTTCTAGATGTCTCAAGAATTACTTTTGTCAACATATTCATCCTTTGTGATTTTCATTAAAATTATTAGTCAAAATGACATTTTTTTTGAGAGATGTCTAAATAATTCTTTTTTTTCTATCTATAAAGTATACACACTCATCTAAAATAACATGGATATTCTTTACTCCACTTGATCAAAATATCTTTTAATAAACATTATAATTGTATATATAAATTAGTAACAATTATTTAGTTGATTCAAATAATATTAACAATAATAATAAAGAGTAAAGTATCGTTTTTGTCCCCAACATTTGGGGTAAATCCTATTTGTGTCCCTAACGTTTAAATCGTCCTATTTGTATCTCTAACGTTTGTAAAAGTGATTCAATGTTATCCTGCCGTCAATTACACATCATTAGCGCTTTAGTTTGAGTTTTAAAAATCTCTTCTTGAAGTTAGAATACAAATGTCTGAGATAGAATCGATGATCTACTCCGAAAAATAGCTCATCTAATGTTGAAACTAATTCCTACAACATTTACATAATTCACTTTTCTGGGACATAATTGAATCTAAACACAAATAGTGGGTATAATATTAAAACCGAACACATCCAAGTGAGACCTAATTGAGAATGAATGCATTCAAGTGAGAATAATTAAAAAATATAATCTGATTTGTTAGTAAAATTCATAGTAGAATAACATTGAATCACTTTTATAAACGTTAAGGATACAAATAAGACGATTTAAATGTTAGGAACACAAATAGAACTTACTCCAAACGTTAGGAACAAAAACAATACTTTACTCTAATAACAAATATTATAATTTATTATAAAAATATTTAATTTTAAATCTTTAATATATTTCATAATTAATGATAAATATTAAAAATAAATAAAATTTATTATATTAATAATAAATATATTTGAATTAACCAAATAATAATAATAATAATAATAATAATAATAATAATAATAATAATAATTAAATGGTATTTTGGTCAAGATGACTAAAGAATACGTTATTTTAATTTTGCAGATGAGACGATGAAGAGTGTTATTTTTTTATTTTGTTTTAATATTCATACTAGACAAATAAATACTTAACACATTTTATTATAAAACAATTAGATTAAAAAAACAAATGAATTTTACAAACACGTGTGCTAAGGACACATTTAGAAACACCATAAAAAATATTTTATTAAAAATTATTGAAAACATAATTTTTTTTTATATTAAATTCATCAAAAATTTAAAAATTTTTATTATTATACTCTTAAAAAGTATTCACACAAGATGCCTAATTACAAATTAGGTAGGTTATGTTAAAACACAATAACATAGAGAAGAACAGAAAATTTAAGCTACCCAATATATAGTCATCCAAGATGAATCTATTGTGGGAACGGCTCGGGGTGGCAAACGGGTCTAAATCCGTTGGGTCGGCTCGCGTAATCCGCCAAAAAAAGTGAGCTGGGCTGAAAAATTGAGACCGCCAAATAGCAAAAGTCTGCCTAACCTGCACCACTTAAACTGCGGGCTTTGATGGGCTTTGGCGGGGCGGGACGGGCTTTCCCGCCGGGCTTAGTATTTTTTTTAGTATGGGGTATTTTTACAATTTTTTTTACCAAAACCTAACTTTCCCCAACCCAACTTACAAGAGAATGAAGATGAAAATTGAGTGTTTTGGATTATGTTTATTTTGTTTTAGAGACAATATTTATAATTATGTTTTGGATTATGTTTATTTTGCTTTGGGAACAATATTTATAAATATGTTTTGGATGAAAACTTGGTTTATAATTATGTTTTATTAGATATTTATAATTACAAGACTTTAATGTTTCTGAATATAAAAATTATAATTTGTTTATACTTTTAGAAATTATAATAGTTAAAAGTAAAAAACAGAAAAGATTTTTTTATGCCTTTATATATATTATTTAATAGTTAAAAATAAAAAAGAGGATATTTGGCGGGTTTAGCCCGCCAGCCCGCCGTTAGGCGGGGCGGGCTGGGATTTTGGGACCGCCTCACTAGACGAAGCGGGGCGGGCCAGTCCGCCAAAGATCGGGCTTCTGGCGGGGCGGGGTGGGACGGGCTTCCCTGCTTGCCATCCCTAGGAAGGGCCACACAAAAAGTCATATTAAATAAGGAGCAAAGGCGATTTGTTTGGACGGAAGAGAGATGGTGGAAAAGAGGGAAAAGGTTGATTGAGAAGGAGGAGTAAAAGAGGCAGGTAATGAAATATCAAGTGATATTAGCGTGATTGATAATACAAAACCGGAAATAGAGTTGTTCCGACATCGGAAACATTTTTTCAATGCATAGCTCATCGAGGATGTGGTTTGTTGTCCGAAATTTTTCTCATATAGCATGTTGCTAAAGTAATGTAGTGACTTCGAACTATAACTTATTTAGAGAATTTTTTGCTGTAAGTTGTTTGATGATTGTGGTAAGAGTCAACTCGTTAATAGTTATGGTGTACTTGTGAAAGATACACTTGTCAAGTCAGTAAGTATTTGAAAGGTATAATAATTTTATAAATATAGAATGTTAAAAATAAAATCACAAAAACATGAGATGTGAGATATATATAGTTTGTAGAGTTTGATGGATTTCTCTTTGTTGTTAAGAGGTAAAAAATACATTATATAAATACAGGCCTGCTACACATACAAGTCTTTTTGGCTTACAAGCTATATAAGTTGGTCCAAATCCAAGAAAAAAATGCGCACCACTCTTTTAGAATCGAGCGTCCAATGCACGGGCCTTAATCACCCTTCCACAACATGTTCACCCTTCCTCTTCTTCCTCAATCAAAACGCAAACCGTCAAGATTCAAGCGACATTTGAAACAAACTACGATTCTACAGAAACGTTTCAACTCCTCGCGAAGAGTAGAAGAAATCAAGAAGAAAATATACAAATCTCCATAAAAAATCACCCGAAAAACGAAGAAACATTATTCAAGGTACTATTTTACTGTTCTTCTAAGTTTTTTTTTCTAGATTGTCTCTGCCATGTGCCTCATCCTTAACCAGTAAAACATTAAAAGATTTCAAGAAGAAATATACTGTCTCTCCCATGTTTTGGGTGTATTTCTGTAATCCTTTCTGTAACCGTTTGGGTGTATTTCTGTAATCGTTTGGGTGTATTTCTATAATTATTTGGGTGTATTTTTGAAGTTCCATTATCTTCAAAATGATTTCAAAGCTTGATTTCAGAAACCATGAAAATCAAAAAAAAAAACGAAGCAAGAATATAGAAAGAGAAAATGCAGGTAAAACAACGAATGAAAAGGCAAAGAGAGAACGCACGAAGGAGATCTAACAAATTTGGCAAGAAACTTGAAAAAGAAAACGAAATCTTTTAAAAAATGGAAGTTATATATTTGCGTGTTAATTGATTTGAATTGATTTGAAAGTCTGTTAAAGAGGCACGTAACATAAGCAGCGCGTTTAGTGGGTTTCGTTCTCTTTAGTCTTGTAAAGCTTGTAATCGCAAAACACTTGTATGTAAAGATTTTCTCATATAAATATTAGGTTAATGAATGACATTAATGTTATGACCCTTTGATCATTAAGTCGATAATACAAATAACAACAATAGCAATAACAAAGTCATATTTTACTAGGTGGGTCGACTATTGACACGTAAATCTCCTTTGGCCACTTCATGTATGATTTTTTTAGGTTTTCCTCTACCATTCGCTGCTTGTCTATCTTTCGTCTCATCCACCCTTTTAATCGGATGCTCTGTTGATCTTCTTCCTACATGCCCAAATCACCTAAGACGAGATTCTACCATCTTTTCTATAATTAGTGTTATTCTAACTTTCTATCTTATATCGTCATTTCTTATTTTATCCATTGTGTAGTCGTTTATCCATCTCAATATCCTCATCTCTATCGCATTTAACTTAAGTTCATATTCATCCTTTGCTGCTCATCACTATGTTCCATATAACATAGACAGTCTAATGTCAATGTGATAAAATTTTTCTTTAAGTTTTAGTTATCATTTTTATCGCGTATAAAACCAGACATACTCTACTAATTTAACTAGCCCACTTGTATCCAATATTTTGCATCCTCCTCAATTTTTTTTATTATCATGTATGATATACCCAAAATACTTAAAACATTTTACTTGCAGCAATATAGTTTCTCTAATTTTTACTTTTGTATTATTGTTTCTCCTTCGATTACCAAACTTACATTTCATATATACTGTTTTACTGTGACTTATGCACAAATCATACCCTTTTAAAGCTCATCTCCACACCTCTAACTTCTAATTTAAATTTTTTATTGTTTCTTCTATAAAGATGATATCATCACAAAAAGAAAACACTATGATATTGGTTTCTAGATATGCTTAGTAAGCACTTCCAAAATCAATGTGAAGATATATAAGCTTAGAGATGATTGATGAGCGGATAATTTATACGCTTTTTGGCATTGTTTTTAGTATGTGTTAGTTAGTTTTTATTATATTTTTATTAGTTTTTAAATAAAAATCACATTTCTGGACTTTACTATGAGTTTGTGTATTTTTCTGTGATTTCAGGTATTTTTTTGCTGAAATTGAGGGACCTGAGCAAAAATCTGATTCAGAGGCTCAAAAAGGATTGCAGATGCTGTTGGATTCTGACCTCCGTGCACTCGAAGCGGATTTTCTGGAGCTACAGAAGCCCAATTGGCGCGCTCTCATTTGCGTTGGAAAGTAGACATCCTGGGCTTTCCAGCAATATATAATAGTCCATACTTTGCCCGAGATTTGATGGCCCAAACCGGTGTTCCAAGTCAGCATAAAAATTCTGGCGTCAAAACGCCAGAACTGGCAGAAAAGCTGGAGTTAAACGCTCAAACTGGCACAAAAGCTGGCGTTTAACTCCAAGAAAAGTCTCTACATGTGAAAGCTTCAATGCTCAACCCAAGCACACACCAAGTGGGCCCGGAAGAAGATTTCTGCATTAATTACTTATTTCTGTAAACCCTAGGCTACTAGTTCTCTATAAATAGGACCTTTTGCTATTGTATTTTTATCTTGGCTCTTCTGGTTCCCTCTCTGGGGCCGAAGCCAATGATCACCATTATCACTTTTGTATTTTCAACGGTGGAGTTTTTACACACCATAGATTAAGGTGTAGAGCTCTGCTGTTCCTCATGAATTAATGCAAAGTACTACTGTTTTCTATTCAATTCACGCCTACTTCTTCTCTAAGATATACACTCGTTCTTCAACTTGATGAATGTGATGATCCGTGACACTCATCATCATTCTCACCTATGAACGTGTGCCTGACAACCACTTCCGTTCTACTAGCAATAGCTTGAGTGCGTATCTCTTAGCCTCCTGGTTCATGACGCATGGTTGCCTCGCCTGACAACCGAGCCTTCCATTCTATGAGATCAGAGTCTTCGTGGTATAGGCTAGAATTATTGGCAGCATTTCTGAGATCCGGAAAGTCTAAACCTTGTCTGTGGTATTCCGAGTAGGATCCGGGAAGGGATGACTGTGACGAGCTTCAAACTCGCGAGTGTTGGGCGTAGTGACAGACGCAAAAGGATCAATGGATCCTATTCCAACATGATCGAGAACCGATAGATGATTAGCCGTGCGGTGACAGTGCATTTGGACCATTTTCACTGAGAGGACGGGAGGTAGCCATTGACAATGGTGAAACCCAACATAAGCTTGCCCTGGAAAGGATTATGAATGATTGGAAGAAGGCAATAGGAAAGCAGAAGTTTAGGAGGAACAAAGCATCTTCATACGCTTATCTGAAATTCTCACCAATGAATTACATAAGTATCTCTATCCTATTTTATGTTTTATTTATCTTTTAATTATCAATTCTCCATAACCATTTGAATCCGCCTGACTGAGATTTACAAGATAACCATAGCTTGCTTCAAGCCGACAATCTCCGTGGGATCGACCCTTACTCACGTAAGGTTTATTACTTGGACGACCCAGTGCACTTGCTGGTTAGTTGTGCGGAGTTGTAACAAGGAGTTGAGATTACAATTGTGCGTACCAAGTTGTTGGCGCCATTGGTGCAATTTGACACCAATGATCATTGGTGCAATTTGACACCAATAAAAAACTCCTCTATCACACTACCTTGAGTCTTCACGCTAGTTGTAATCCCGTCATACATATTCTTAATTTCACGAATATATGTAATCTTTATCCTTTTCTTTTCCAAGACCTTCATAGAACCTCTCTTGGTACTCTATTATATACTTTTTTCCAAATCAATAAATACCATGTGTAGATCTTTTTGTTACTTTAATATCTCTCTGTCATCCTCCTCAATATGTATATAGTTTCGGTGGTAGATCTGCCTAACATAAAGCCAAAATGGTTCTTTGAAGACCTATGTCTTCTATCTAAACCTCTATCCTATCACTCTCTCCTATAACATTATTGTATGACTCGTTGGCTTGATCCCTACATAGTTTCTATAATTTTATATATCTTCTTATTCTTGTAAATAGAGACTAAAGTGTTTTTCTTCCACTCATATGGCATTCTCTTGAACACTAGGATCTCATTAAAAATACAACAAGAAAAATGTTGAGTATTGTTAGATTTATTTGCAAATTTTTCGTCAGAATTAATCCGACGGTATAACCTTCGTCGGTAACAAATTATCGTTGAATTTTTCAATCCGCCAGTAGATACCGTCGGATTCTGTACAGATTCTTTATTTAATCCCCCGGTAATTTTGGTGCTCCACTATTTTCTTTCCCACCTAATTACCAGCGGATTTTATTCCCGGTAAATTCAATTTTTTTTATTTTTTTACACAATAGGTTGTTAATTTTTTATTTAAATTTATTTTTTTACACAATTAGTAGTCAAATTCTAAATAATAGAAACTAAATATGGTAAATTAGATATCAAGTTTACAAAAAAATTAAAAGTAAAAAAAATAAAATATATAATGAAATAGTCTACAACAAAACTCTAATAACTAAAGATCCTGATAGTCATTGTTGTCATCGTCATCCCCCTGGTCCTGCTGAGGCAGCAAACTATGCGGTAATGTTGGTGCCCATGTAGCAGCGCTGATGCCACCAGTAGTGCCGCTGTTACTGGCCTGCATCTAATCTTGGTATACTGCCATCTATTGCTCCATCCGCTGAAGTCGTTCCAGCTCCCACCTCTACTCCAACCCGAGAGAATATGTGTCTGAGACGCATGTGAGGATCTCGTGATATTTCTCCTTAAATTGCTGTAGCTGCTGAGCCTGTTGGTGAAGGCTCTAGGTGAGCTCCAACACTTGCTCCCTCAAATAGATGCCGTCCGCGGGATCGACGGGCCGGCTGGTGGTAGAGGAAGATGAATGTCTCAGTGTGAAAGTGCGTTGGTTGTCAGTGAAAAACGATCCCAACTCGAAGACGCGATTCTTATATGGCTCATATGTGGTCTCACGCCAAACCGTGTCAGGATCGGCTTCACCTACAGCGAAATTGTAATACATGTTATGATTAGGACTGCAGTTAATTAAAAACTTTATACCCATGATGTTTACTCACATAATGATCCGCAGATCACTGATTAGCAAATCTCTTCTTATTCTCCTCTAAGGTGTGAGTGTACTTGAAGGTCTCTGTCATTGTTGCATCACGACTCAACAGCTTGGACTACATAGATTGAAATAACATGTTAAATCAAGTAATAATGACATTATATTTCAAAAACAAAACGAACTTAATAACAAATTGAAACAAGTTACATACCAGCCTGGTCTTTGTCTTCATAAAAGTCGCTAACCCACCAATATATTTCGACGACCTGGCCGATGCCCTGTTAGTTCTGTTCGTGAGACGGCAATACTTGAACCCCTCATTAGTCTTCCAATAGACATACAGTGTCTTCTTAGGGTCCGGACGAAGCCAAATAGTGAGGTAGTTGCGCCGCTCATATATGTCCCCCATCATTTACTGCAGCTGCCTTGCCATCTGATGATTGAAGATCTTTCTGATCATGGTATCGTGAGTCTTGTTCCATATAAATTTCTCCTACACAAAGAACATTCACCAAATAGTCCATCGAAATTAAATACTTGATTAAACAATTTAGAAGATATAAATTAAGATTTGAATATGTAGAGTTTTGACCACCCACTTCTAAAACAACCGCTCTCTAATCTTAGTAAGAATCTTCTTGTAGCTCAGTCACAGGTGGTCGTACATTAGCTTGATGACATTAGTACACTCCTGTGTATATGCATTGTTATTTTGCGCAAACCTATCAATTCAAAACTTAATATTAGTAGTTTACTAAAAAATTATTTGACATAATCTATAAACTTCAATTATATTTAGATTTTTTAGAAATTTTGTTAAAGATTCATCTATAACTAGAATGTGCAACAAAATCTATCCATCAACAATTCACAAACAAACCAGTATGAAATTATATGACTTAAGCAACAACATTCATCAATAATCAAGAATTCTCAAACACTTTTAACAATTCAAACATACTAACCTAAATCGAACATATCTTAACAACTTAAATCCACTAAAACTATAAGATTGAGTGTAACTAAACTAAACTAACTAACTAAAATAATATGCATATTAAAGACTTAAAATAGTACTCACGCTATTAAACCATCAAGCAAAATCGTTATCCGTACGATGGGAGGTGGTGGAGCGGCATTTGGCTGGGATCCGTGAGAGGATTTCGGCATTGCAATGTCTGTTGCTAGAGGCAACGTCGTCGAAATAGTGGACTGCTGAGCAGACGGAGGTAGTGGAGGAGTCCACTCTAATGAAGTAGTCGAACAACTTCTTGGTTGCGGGAGTGGCTTAGTAGAAGGAGTCACGTAGTTAGGGTTAAGGACCATGATAAACAGTTGTATCCAAATATATCGTTTTTCTTTCTCGATTCTTTTCGATCTTATATATATACCTTTCCCCCATATTTCATACCCAAAAATTGATAAAGACCGTCATATCTTTTTGTTCTTGTTTCGCTCACTGTTATTTTTGTTTCCTTCTTAGTATCTTAATTTTTTTTCAATTTTTAGCATTATGACTTAAAGACCTTTCTTTAAAATATTTTTTTATATACTTGTGTTCTAAATTAAGAATAAAATACAATAAAATTTAGTTACAACTCATATTGAATATCAGATAAAGAAGATTGAACAATTATAAAAAAAATCATATTAAATACCAAATAAAAAAGATTGAACAATTATGAAAAAAAAAGATAGACGGTGATTTCTAAAAAAAATGTGATTTTGTTTTGAGAAATTGATTAGAAATTTAATATAATTTTTTAATAAAAATCAATATAAATTAATGTTTAGCTATTTTTAATTTTTTATAATTATAAAGTAAATTTTATTTTTTTTAATATCTTTTTATGAATAAAAAAATTTTAGACACCATATTTGAATGTCAAACCTTATTATGGTTTTCGTAAAATGTGAAAATGAAACGTGGGAAAATAGCGCAGGGGAAGGACAACAGGAGGATCCCCGCCGCATTGCTCGACAAAAGATAGCCAGCCAGCCTTGTTTTTCTCCTACAAAAATAAATGGTCCATTTCGGGCGGCTATTAACACCATAATTTTTTTTCCGATTAATTAAATATTAGCTAGTCATATATCTAAAACTGAAAGCTAAGATGCTTCAATATTTTTTCTTGTTTTATTTTTTATATTATTATTATTATTACTAAAAGAATGGGACCAAGTAAGTTTGACTTTGATCCAGATTAGACCTTCTAGAATTTCAAGATCCTACTCCTTTGGCAACGAATTCATACTAGAAACATGACAGAAAGTTCAACAACTGCTAATATAAAAGTAACAGCCCGACTCCTCTCTCACCATTCACCAAATACCAAGTCTCAACTCTGAATCCTCTATCACTGCTTTCTCTCATCGCATTTCAAAAAAACACAACAAGGCTGCACAAAACCAAACACCCCAAGAAAACAAAAAAATAAAAGAAGAAAATGCCACCGTTTGTAAGTTCTGAAGCAGATGGAGGTGTGCTTAAATGGCAACCCAACATAGTAACCATCGACGTTGGTGGGCAGCTCTTCCAAACGACGAAGCAGACGCTAACTTCAGCAGGTCCCAAAACCTTCTTCTCAAAAATCGCCGAAGCATCATCACCGTACTACGCACCCTTTGTCGACAGAGACCCCGAAATCTTCTCTCTCCTCCTCTCTCTCCTCCGCACCGGCAACCTCCCTTCCAAGGCCAAATCATTCGATCTCCAAGACCTAATCTTGGAATCCCAATTTTATGGCATCGAGAATCTCCTCGTTAATTCTCTCTCAAGCCCCTCCAATTTCGAGCCCTTCAACCTCCACAAATCGCTCTTACTGCCCTTGAACGGAAGGGATTCCCCTTCCACTATCGCCACCACCCGCTACGGTTCCGTCCACGTGGCCCACGGTTCCAAGATCACCACCTTTGACTGGTCCCTCCGCCGAAAATCTACCATCCTCACCCACTTCACAGCCGTGGACTCCCTATTGGCGCTATCTCCATCGTTAGCCGCCGCCGGCGCCACCGATTTTTCCGGCTTGCAGATCCTCGACCTCAATAAGGGACACGTAAGAGAAACCCTAACTTGGGAAAACGTGACGAGATCGGGTTCAACCGTTCAGGCCATTGGTTCCTCGCGGGAGGAACTCTTCGTCAGCTTCGAGTCTTCTCGCCGGAACTCGAACACCATCGTTGTCTACGATCTTCAGAGCCTGAAACCCGTCACTGAGATCGGCCACAACGAGATCTACGGCGCCGATATCGACTCGGCGATCCCGGCGACGAAGCTACAGTGGGTGGAAGGATACAACCTCCTGATGGCGTCCGGGTCCCACAGCGGCCCCTCGGGCGTCTCCGGGAACGTGAGGCTGTGGGACGTGCGGTCAGGGAACGTGGTGTGGGAGCTGCCGGAGAAGGTGGATTGCTTCGCAGACGTGGCAGTTTCTGATCCCTTATCAGTGATCTTCAAGGTCGGGGTGAACTCCGGCGAGGCCTTCTACATTGATCTGCGAAATTTGAGCAGTGGAGGAAACACGAGCAACACGTGGGTGTGTCTCGGTGATAAGAGGAAAGTGACGAATGGGAAGAAGGAAGGGATTGGGTGCAAGGTGGAGACGCAGGGGAACCAAGTGTTCTGCACCAAAGGTGGTGACGTGGAGCTTTGGTCGGAGGTGGTTATGGGGAACAAGAAGGTTGGTGAGAGTGTGTCCGTTGAGGGAGGGAGGATTTTCAAGAAGAACCTCATGGGTAGGGTCCAGGATATGGGTGGTGCTAAAATTACCAATTTAGCCTTCGGTGGTAGCAGGATGTTCCTCACTAAGAGAGACCAACACTTTGTTGAAGTTTGGCAGAGTTCGTCTAGGGAGCTTTGAATTCCTTCATTTCATTCCTTAAATTAATTTGTTTGGGATAGTTCAGAGAATGCTACCAAGTAACTTGTAAATGTAAATGAACACTCCTTTGTACATTTTTTGTTTTAATTGTTTCTCGGAAATGAGGTCAGATTTATTTTATTTTAATTTTAGAAATTTAAGGCAAACACATGGATGGTTAAATTTGTCTTTGTGAGTGTGACAAATCAAAGAAATGAATCCAAATGCATCGATAACAAGATGCGGGATCTCCTAATGCCTTGATTGTTGAAGAAGCATAGGAGGCTAGGATTGTGTTGCTAAGCTAATGTATAGTTGTTTTACAAAGAAAAATATTAGAAAATCAACATGTAATAAAGTAAATTGAAAAAAAAAAAAAATTCAATGATACAAAATCTCCTAAGAAAAGGAAAAGTCTATTTTATAAATTTTTAGATTTAGGTGCTGCTTGGAATAAGGTATTTTTTTTTCATAGAATCTCTTAATCCAGCATATAAAAAATTAATCCACAATGAATTTAAATATTTAAAGATTTGAGTTGAGTAGTCGACTA
This sequence comes from Arachis hypogaea, assembly GCF_003086295.3. NCBI lineage: Eukaryota > Viridiplantae > Streptophyta > Magnoliopsida > Fabales > Fabaceae > Arachis > Arachis hypogaea. Next base: position 111,724,249 of record NC_092048.1, read on the forward strand.
AATTCAAATTGGTTTATAAGGTAATTTGCTTGGACTAGCGGATGAAGTTGAATTAAATATATATGGGCTCATGTTACTATGTTAGTACTTCATTTAGATATAAGATACATTAGTGGTAATATCTACTTAAAAAATATTGTATACATAAAAAAATTATTTATTAAATTAATCATAATTTATTTGTATATAAATATATATTTTATTTAATTTATTTGTAGTATATATTTTTATATTTAATATATAATTTATACAAATAATTAAGGATAAATGACATAAATAAATTAAATAATCTCTAATATTACACTAATATTTTAAAATAAAACCGTTTACATGCATGTATGTAAATCGAACCAATTAAATTAGATTTACACTTTTTAATAGTAAATCGAATCCAATCGATTTAGCATGTATATGTTGTAGCATGTATATATTGTATACAAATAGATTTACTATCGAACGCTCTGATTCAGATTATTGACTAATTTTAAAACATAAATGTCAATAAAGAAATACTTCCATTTAAATTAAAATAAAATATAAAAAAATCAAAACGAATAAGAATAGAAATCCAATTTATGTGTTTTAGTTCAAATTCAAAGAAAATTTATGTTTTTATAAACTTATGAATTTAAAACGGAACAACAAACAATTTTTAAAATTTTATTAAAAATTATCATTTGACACATTAGCATCTAAAGAATCATTATCGAAACTTTTGATGCTGAAAAATTTAATATAAAGTATAACCCTCCAAGATAGCATAGGGGTTAAAACTTAGATTTTTTTTAGATTCATAAGTAACAAATAGTTATATAATATAAAAATATTAACTATATTTATATAATATGTGTTCCGAGAGTTACCTGAAACTGTAGGTCGATCTCGGACGAGATTTTCTGTACTGATCGGCGATGACGTGTCCGGCGTGTGGGTGGTGGCCAGAGCAGTCGCGTCCGACTGGTAATGCTGCTGATCCTCTGTCACCGGAGGGTGGTGGTACCTGCAAAGGACTCCGATGCTTAAGTTAGCAAGGGTATTAAGCAGGTTTTTAGTAGAATCAGAGTATGAGTTATACCTGGGTGCTCCAGTGTATTTATAATGGTGAGAAGTGACCTTTTTTAGATAAGATAAGTTAGTTATCTTTATCTTATCTTATCTTTGAGCGAGGTCATCTTATCTTCAAGGGAACCGCCCTTATCTCTATAGGCTTGGGCTACCTTATGATTTGGGTCGTGTTCCTCTATTTGGACCCTTTATTGGGCTTTCCTGGCAATTTGGCCGAGCTCTTTGAGAAGAGGTCGGATGGTCTGACCTGAAGAGGTCGGTCGCTTTGTCGCTAAACATCCCGGATCGGACAGTTCAACCCAGGGTATGAACAGTGCCCCTGCTCGAGCTCGGTTTTTCTTTTGAGGTCGAGTCTTAGTTTTGGGACTTCGATCCTTCTCTGGTGAAGCTGAACTCGAGCATCCGACTTCCTCTCTGTAGAATCTTTTTGAATGCGGAACGTTTTCTTAAGCGCGCGCTTTGGTATTAGCGCTCTGGTCTTGGGAATGTGCGAGGGTTTAATACCCTCATTAATTAATTTTTAATGTCCCGTTTCCCTTGGCTCTTTTATTTTGAACTTTACACACAAAAAACGGTTTCTCTTCTCTGTTTTACTTGTAACTTCCCCCTTTTCTTTCTCACTTTCTGTTTTTGCATTTTCGCATTTCTTCCAGCGACGTTGCTTGGCGATTGTTGGTGCTCTCTTTTAAAGGCGATTCCGGATTCTGTCTTCCATCTTCAACTTCTTTGAAGCTTTCTCCTTTTTCCAGGTTGGTTTTACTTTCTGCTTCTTTACTTCTTTCGTCGCTTTGCCTTCGGTTCTTTGGTAAAGCTTTGATTTTTCGTCTGAATGCATGCTGGAAAGTTTGAACTTTTTCGCGTCGTTATGCCCGATTGTTGCTGTGATGCGTGTTTCTGGCATTTCTCCTGATGATTGAGGTTTTTTAGGGCTTTTCATGTTTTACTGCCTTTTTATTTGATTTTGTAGCTTTCCGGAATAATGGCTTCGTTTGATTCTTTTGAAAAAGGTTGCGTCTTTGATGTCCTCCTGTTTGGTATTTGTTGTTTACTTTTTGATTGAAAAAGGGCTTTTCTTTGCTGAGAATTTTGTTGGGATGTTAGTCTCGTAGATTTTTTTTGAGTCCTTACTCTGTCACTGCCTCTAAAGGATGCCCCTGGACCTTATCTTGGGGTTTTCCTTTTACTTGCTTGTATGCTTGAGTCATGCTCTGCTTATGAGTTGATTTTGACTTTTGCCCGATGTGTTTTTGGTTGGTAATCTATTTTCTTCTTTCTTGCTGTAGGACTAGTTGACCTCATGTCTTCTCGCAAAAATATTGTTGAGACATCTTCCCAAGTCCCTGAGGGCATGGCCGATTGGGTGGATTCTATGGTTCTTCTGTGTGTTTCTTTGGTCGACTCCGAATTTTGTCAGCAGCTTAGGCAATTTCATAGGATTTGTAGTAATGGTAGTGATGAAAAGAATTATGAGCTTGTATCCCCTAACTCTGAAGAAAGGGTTTGCTTTTCTACCCGAGTTGTTGGAGAACGTCCCTTTTTCCATGCATACGACTTCTTTTTTAGTCAAATGAATATTACTCTTCCTTTTACCCCCTTTGAGACCAACCTATTGTGGTCTTGTAACGTAGCTCCATATCAGCTTCACCCCAACTCCTGGGGTTTTATAAAAATCTTTCAATTGCTGTGTCACGAACTAGGTATCCCTGCTTTGCAGTCCCTCTTCTTTTATCTCTTTGTTTTGACAAAGCCTGGGGTGGTTAAGAAGAAGGCCGCCTGGGTTTCTTTCCGAGCTTCCCAGGAGAAGACGGTTTTTTTCATGTTTGATGAATCTTTTCGTGACTTTAAGAATTACTTTTTCAGGGTCCGAGCTGTTGAGGGAGCTCGGCCCTTTTTTCTGGATGAAAATGACGAGCCTACTTTTCTTTTAGAATGGCAAAAGAATGTAATGGTGTCTAAATATACGTGGGAGATGTTAGATGAGGCTGAGAAAGCCTTTGTGACTATGTTGGAAGAAAACTGGGGGCAGCCTCCCTATCTTGATACAAAGAAATTCCTAGGAAATCCCTCTCTTCTCCGAGCTGAGCTGGGTAGTGGTTGATTTCTCTTTTGTCTTTTTGCTTATTTTGTCGAGTTTATTTCTTTTCTCTTCTTTGATTCATAACCTGGTCTTTCGCTGTGATGTTTGTTTGCAGAGATGATTAAAAATAAAGAATCTATGAAGGCCTTTAAGAAGGCGAGGAAAGCTACTGCAGTTCAGAACATCTCGGCCAAGATGGCCGAGGAGGGGTCTTCTCAGGTTCAGTCGAAGCCATCTGTACCGAGCTCTCCTGGACCGAGGAGGATAATTCCTACTCCTCGGGTTTATTTGGTTGATCCTCCACAGGCTTCTGTCGTTACCTCTGGTGCTCCTCCACCAAAAAAGAAAAAAACCGCTGAGCCATTTAACCTTGATGGCCCTGATTTTGATGCTGTTGAGTTTGTGGACCAGCAAATTGGTCCTTATGGCACCATTCCTACTGACGATGTTTCTCTCCTTCGCCATTTGGACTTTATTACTCGGAGCAGCGTAAAAATGGCATATATGGGGGCGGCTTTATATCAGACTGCTCAAGATCTTCCCATTCATGCTACAAAGGCTTTTATGGAAGGGGCTAAGTTGGAGTTCGACCGAATGAAGGGTTTGAAGGAGGAACTTGAGGTGAGGGTGACTAAGTTGGAGAAAGAGTTGGAGGGTGAAAAGGCCAGTTCTATTGCCTTGGCGGCTTCTGCGAAGTTGGCTGAAGACACAGCGTTGAAGCACACGGAGAGTTATGTCACGACTTATAGGGAGATGATGCGTCTCAAGGATGATTTAGAGTCTGTCCGAGTTGATTACGCCGAGCTCCAGGGTCACCTTGTAGGTAGTGTAACTACTGCTTATGAGAACCTGAAGGAGCAGGTCCGGGTTCTTGCACCCGAGCTCGACCTAACTCTCTTAAGCTTGGATAACGTCGTAAAGGACGGTAAGATTATCCCTGATAACCCTGATGATGATGATGTCAACCCTCCTTTAGTACCTGCCTCCAAAGCTTCCGTTGTGCCTACTTCTTTAGCTCCTTCATCTGAGGCTGGTCATCCTGAGTCAGAGCCTGATTGTCAAATCTTGAACCGGGATGATGAAACCGTGGATGCGGTGCTTCTTCAGACTTGCCCTCCTTTACCCCGTGTTGATGCTGCTGAGAAGCCTTCAGATCCTCAATGATTATCTGGATATTTGTGTAGATAGCCCGGCTTGTGGGCTTTGAACCTTTTATATGTTGTAATTGGTAGCTCTGACTTTTGATACTCTCTTAGTTGCTTGTTTAGCAACTTTATTTTGAAAAACAAAGTGGTTTCTCAAGCTCTTGGGGCTGATTTTGGTAGCCTCTTGAGTTTGTTATTATTATAACTTGTGTTTTTTGTAACATATCTGTCTGCATCTGTCTTGGTATCTTTTTAGGTTTTTTGGGAGTGTTGGAACTTTGTTGTTCGACCTCTTTGGATTGCCTTTGTATTTCATACTTGTGGCTTGGTTCCTTTGAGGTTGTGGATGTTTGGATCCACCTTGTATGTTGGCTTCCTCACTTTGGCCTGAAGTTATTTCTAGTAATCCGTTTTGTTTGTTCAGGTCTCTGTTAGGAATTTCCTTTTATAACGTTAAGGTTTTTAGGAGGCCGACTTCGTCATGTCGGTTTCTTCTAAGTTATTTTTAGTAATCCTCTTTCTTGGACCTTGTGCAGGTCTCTTTCAGGGGTTACTTTTATAACTTTGTGTTTTGGGCCGACTTCATCATGTCGGGCCCTTCTAAGTTATTTTAGTAATCCTCTTTTTTGGACCTTGTTCAAGTCTCTTTCAGGGATTACTTTTATAACTTTATGTTTTGGGCCGACTTCATCATGTCGGGCCCTTCTAAGTTATTTTAGTAATCCTCTTTTTTGGACCTTGTTCAGGTCTCTTTCAGGGATTACTTTTATAACTTTATGTTTTGGGCCGACTTTATCATGTCGGGCCCTTCTAAGTTATTTTAGTAATCCTCTTTTTTGGACCTTGCTCAGGTCTCTTTCAGGGATTACTTTTATAACTTTATGTTTTGGGCCGACTTCATCATGTCCGGCCCTTCTAAGTTATTTTAGTAATCCTCTTTTTTGGACTTTGCTCCGGTCTCTTTCAGGGATTACTTTTATAACTTTATGTTTTGGGCCGACTTCATCATGTCGGGCCCTTCTAAGTTATTTTAGTAATCCTCTTTTTCGGACCTTGTTCAGGTCTCTTTCAGGGATTACTTTTATAACTTTATATTTTGGGCCGACTTCATCATGTCGGGCCCTTCTAAGTTATTTTAGTAATCCTCTTTTTTGGACCTTGCTCAGGTCTCTTTCAGGGATTACTTTTATAACTTTATGTTTTGGGCCGACTTCATCATGTCGGGCCCTTCTAAGTTATTTTAGTAATCCTCTTTTTTGGACCTTGCTCCGGTCTCTTTCAGGGATTACTTTTATAACTTTATGTTTTGGACCGACTTCATCATGTCGGGCCCTTCTAATTACTTTAGTAATCCTCTTTTATAGGGCTGGCCAGACCTCTTTCCAGGGATTTACTTTTTATAACTTTGGTTTGTGACTGATCCGACTTCTTTACGTCAGCCAGTCTTTAAGTTATTTTTTAGCAATCCATTTTATTAAGACCTCGTCAAGTCCTTTCTATGGATCACTTTCGATAACTTCTTGCATTAATCTGTTTTCATCTTTGCCGATTTTGTAGAAATTGGGTTTAATCCCCGTTTGGTCGACCTTTTGATGAATTTGGTTTTTGTCTTTGCTGGTCTTTATCGTGTTCGTGCATTGAATTTGGTTTTCACTTTCTGCCGATATGTGGATTTATAATCGGACAATGAGCATTTCAGATTAATGCGTCTTGAGAATTTGTAGAAGATCTAAACAAATTTTATTCAAAAGAAAATGCAGATATATACATGTGGGAGTTTTATCCCTCTAAGTCGGGCAATTTGTAGCTCTTTGGCTTGGCACCTCATTAAAAAACCTTTTCAGAAAAAAGAGTGCGCCTTATCCTAAGATCATTTATCACCCCCTAACTAGAGTACCTTCTCAGGTTGCAGGCGTGCCACGACCTAGGGAGCTCTCGCCCTTCGAGTTCGGACAGTCTGTAGTAGCCCTTTCCAAGTACTTCTATGACTCGGTAGGGTCCTTTTCAGTTTGCTGCCAGCTTTCCTTCTCCAGGTCGAGTTGTTCCGATATCATTTCGGATTAGGATGAGGTCGTTCTCGGAAAAATTTTGTGGCACTATCTTTTGATTGTATCTCGAAGCCATTCGACATTTTAATGCCTCTTCTCTGATTCGAGCTCTTTCTTGGATTTCCGAAAGTAGGTCGAGTTCTTCCCTTTGAAGTTGGGAGTTGGCTTCTTCATTATAGTGGATCACTCTGGGCGACCCTTCTTCAATCTCCACTGGGATCATTGCCTCCATTCCATAAGCTAATCGGAAGGGTGATTCCTTTGTGGTGGAATATGGCGTTGTTCGGTATGTCCATAGGACTTGTGGAAGCTCTTCAGCCCAGGCTCCCTTTGCATCCTGTAATCTCCATTTTAGCCCAACCAATATGACTTTGTTGGCAGCTTTGGCTTCTCCATTGGCCTGGGGATGTTCTATGGAGGTGAATTGGTGTTTTATGTTCAAGTCGGCCACTAACTTTCTAAAGCCTGCATCTGTGAATTGGGTGCCATTGTTTGTGGTGATGAAGTATAGAACCCCAAACCTTGTGACAATGTTTATATATAGGAATTTTCGACTTCTTTGAGCAGTGGCGTTAGCTAGAGGTTCTGCCTCAATCCATTTTGTAAAGTAGTCTACCCCTACTATGAGGAATTTGACTTGTCCTGTTCCCTGAGGGAAAGATCCGAGCAGGTCGAGTCCCCATTTTGCGAATGGCCAGGGCGAGGTTACGCTGATGATCTCCTCTGGCGGGGCGATGTAAAAGTTGGCATTGATGAGCGGATATTTTATACGCTTTTTGGGGTTAATTTCATATAGTTTTGAGTATGTTCTAGTTAGTTTTTAGTTTATTTCCATTAGTTTTTAGGAAAAATTCATATTTCTGGACTTTACTATGAGTTTGGTGTTTTTCTGTAATTTCAGGTATTTTTCTGGCTGAAATTGAAGGAGCTGAGCAAAAATCTGATTCAGGCTGAAAAAGGACTGCTGATGCTGTTGGATTCTGACCTCCCTACACTCAAAGTGGATTTTCTGGAGCTACAGAACTCGAAATGGCGTGCTTCCAATTGCGTTGGAAAGTAGACATCCAGGGCTTTCCAGAAATATATAATAGTCCATACTTTGCACAAGGATAGACGACGTAAACTGGCATTCAACGCCAGTCCTCTGCCCAATTCTGGCGTCCAGCGCCAGAAAAGGATCAAAAGCTGGAGTTGAACGCCCAAACTGGCATAAAAACTGGCGTTCAACTCCACAAATAGCCTCTGCACGTGAATTGCTTAAGTCTCAGCCCCAGCACACACCAAGTGGGCCCCAGCACACACCAAGTGGGCCCCAGAAGTGGATCTCTGCATCATCCATCATAGTTTATCCAATTTTTGTAAACCTAGGCTACTAGTTTAGTATTTAAACAACTTTTAGAGACTTATTTTGTATCTCATAACATTTCAGATCTAAACTTTGTATTCTCTGACGGCATGAGTCTCTAAACCTCATTGTTGGGGGTGAGGAGCTCTGCTGTGTCTCGATGAATTAATGCAAGTATTTCTGTTTTCCATTCAAACACGCTTGTTCCTATCTAAGATGTTCATTCGCGCTTAACTGTGATGGAGGTGATGATCTGTGACATTCATCACCTTCCTCAAACCACGAACGTGTGCCTGACAACCACCTCCGTTCTATATCCGATTGAATGAGTATCTCTTAGATTCCTTAATCAGAATCTCCGTGGTATAAGCTAGAACTGATGGCGGCATTCATGAGAATCCGGAAAGTCTAAACCTTGTTTGTGGTATTCCGAGTAGGATTCAAGGATTGAATGACTGTGACGAGCTTCAAACTCCTGAAGGCTGGGCGTTAGTGACAGATGCAAAAGGATAGTAAATCCTATTCCAACCGGATCGAGAACCAACCGGTGATTAGCCGTGCTGTGACAGAGCACGTGAGCGTAGTTTTCACTGGAAGGATGGAAGGTAGCCATTGACAACGGTGATCCACCAACACACAGCTTGCCATAGGAGGACGTGCGTGCGTGAATCAAAAGACAGAGGAAAGCAGAGATTCAGAAGACAAAGCATCTCCAAAACTCCAACATATTCTCCATTACTGCACAACAAGTAACCTTTAATTTATGCTCTCTTGGTTATTCGCAATTCAACTGATAAACATAATTGACTTCCTGACTAAGATTTACAAGATAACCATAGATTGCTTCAAACCAACAATCTCCGTGGGATTCGACCCTTACTCACGTGAGGTATTACTTGGACGACCCAGTGCACTTGCTGGTTAGTGGTACGCATTGTGAAAAGTGTGATTCACAATTCGTGCACCAGGCATGTTTATGACATGGTGGACACGTCTTTACGAACTCTGTGGCTTTCTTTTGTAGAGTTGGCCAATAAAATCCTGCCCGGAGTACTTTTTTGGTAAGTGCCTGCGCTCCGAGATGATTGCCACAGATGCCACTGTGTACTTCTTCTAAAACTTCCTTTGTGTTGGAAGTCGGTACACATTTTAACAATGGTATTGAAATTCCCCTTTTGTATAGAGTATTGTTTATGATAGTGTAGTATTGTGCCTCCCTTTTTAGCCTCTTTGCCTCCTTCTCATCTGTGGGGAGTGTTTCTGTTTTGAGGTAGTTAATTATGGAAGTCATCCATCCTTGATCCAGGCTTGTTATGGCTAGGACTTTTTCTTCTTCCGAGATTGACGGGTTCTGCAGCATTTCCTGGATGAGGCTTCTATTCTTGCCTCCTGGTTTAGTGCTGGCTAATTTTGAGAGTGCATCAGCTCAGGCATTTTGTTCTCGAGGTATGTGGCAGACCTCATATTCCCCGAGTTGTCCGAGCTGTTCCCTGGTTTTGTCCAAGTATTTTTTCATGGTGAGATCTTTGGCTTGGTAGCTCCCTGCTATTTGTGAAGTGACCACCTGTGAGTCACTGAAGATGATGAGCTTTTGAGCTCCGACCTCTTTAGCCAACTTCAAACCAGCTAGTAGTGCTTCATATTCAGTTTGGTTGTTTGAGGCAGGGAACCCGAATTTGAGGGAAAGTTCGATTTGGATTCCCTGATCGCTTTCAATTATCACACCCGCGCCGCTTCCAGTTTTGTTTGAGGAACTGTCTACATAGAGATTCCATTCTGTAGGGATTTCTGAGGTATCTGTAAATTCTGCAATGAAGTCAGCCAAATATTAGGATTTGATGGCTGTCCGAGCTTCGTATTGAAGGTCAAATTCAGACAACTCGATTGTCCTGCTAAATCTGTTTTCTGCAGAATGCCTTTTATTGGCTTATTGGTCCGAACCCTGATGCTGTAGGCTTGGAAATATGGGCGAAGTTGTCGAGATGTTAATATGAGAGCATAGGCAAATTTTTCTATTTTTTGGTAGTTCAGCTCGGATCCTTGTAGTGCCTTGCTGATGAAGTATACAGGTTGTTGCCCACTGTCGTTTTCTCGGACCAATACTGAGGCTACTGCTCGACTTCCTACTGTGAGGTATAATACAAAGGGTTCTCCTTCTCGTGGCCGAGTTAGGATAGGAGGTTGTCCCAGGAACTTTTTGAAAGCTTGGAGGGCCTGTTCGCACTCTGTTGTCCATTTGAACCTCTTTCCCTTCCTGAGAGTAGCATAGAAGGGGAGAGATCTTATTGCTGATCTCGCTAGAAATCTGGACAAGGCTGCCAATCTTCCATTGAGCTGTTGTACCTCTTTGACGCAAGTCGGGCTCTTCATATCGAGTATGGCCTGGCATTTATCCGGGTTTGCCTCAATTCCTCTTTGTGTAAGCATAAAACCCAAGAATTTGCCAGCTTCTACTGCGAAGGTGAATTTTGCAGGATTAAGTTGCATGCCATGTCTTCTTATAGTGTCGAAAACTTGGGTGAGGTCGGACAGTAACATCTCTTCACTTTGTGTCTTTATTAACATGTCGTCCACATAGACTTCCATGATTTTTTTGATGTGATCCATAAAGACCTTATTCATTAATCTCTGGTAAGTGGCTCCTGCATTTTTAAGTCCAAAAGGCATGACGATGTAGCAGTAGTTTGCTTTTGGGGTTAAGAATGAAATATTTTCTTGGTCGGGTGGGTACATTGGGATTTGATTGTATCCCGAATATGCGTCCATAAACGAGAGGTATTTGTATCTGGAGGAGGCATCCACCAGAGCGTCGATACTTGGGTGTAGATAAGGATCTTTTGGGCAGGATTTGTTGAGATCAGTGTAGTCGGTGCACATCCACCACTTCCCATTTGATTTTTTCACCAAGACGACGTTAGCTAGCCATAGTGGGTACTTGACTTCTCTTATGAATCCTGCCTCCAGTAGAGCTTGTACCTGGTCTTCCACAGCTTGGGATCGTTCTGGTCCGAGCTTTCTACGTCTCTGTTGTACTGGCCGAGATCCTGGGTAGACTACTAGCTTGTGGCACATTAATTCAGGGTCTATGCTTGGCATGTCCACAGCCTTCCATGCAAAGATGTTGATGTTATCTCGTAAGAACTGTACGAGTGATTCTTTTTTATCTCCTTTTAGGATTGTACCGATATTGGTTGTTTTGTCCGGAATATCTCCGATCTGGACTTTTTCTACTTCTCCTTCGGGTTGTGGGCGGAGTTCTTCCCGCCTCTAAACTCCACCAAGCTCGATGATGTGGAATTCTTCTCCTCTACCTCTGAGGTTTAGACTTTCGTTGTAACAGCGGCGTGCTGTCTTCTGGTCTGCTTTTATTGTAGCTATTCCTTCTGTAGTTGGGAACTTCATGCATAGATGTGGAGTCGAGACTACAGCGCTGAGCTGATTTAAGGTTGTCCGACCTATTAAGGCATTGTAGGCTGAACTCACGTCGACCACGATGTAGTCTATCTTGAGTGTTCTTGACTGGTTTCCTTTTCCGAAGGTCGTGTGTAATGGGATGTATCCAAGTGGCTGAACTAGAGTGTCTCCCAGTCCGAACAGGCTGTTCGGATATGCTTTGAGTTCTTTTTCTTCCAGGCCAAGTTTGTCGAAGGCAGTTTTGAACAAGATGTCGGCGGAGCTTCCTTGGTCTACCAGTGTGCGGTGGAGATTTGCGTTTGCCAGTATAATAGTGATGACCATGGGATCGTCGTGTCCTGAGATGATGCCGGATGCATCCTCTTTGGTAAAAGTAATTGTGGGGATGTCGAGTGCTTCCTTCTTTCCCTCGACATGATATACTTCTTTAAGATATCTTTTGCGAGATGATTTAGAGATTTTTCCTCCCGTAAATCCTCCGTGTATCATGTGGACGTGTCTCTCTGGTGTACAAGGTGATTGCTCAGTTCGTCCGACATCTTCGTCCTTTTTCCTTTTTCTTTGCTCATCGTCTCGGGTGGCTATGTATCGACCTAATTTCCCCTCTCTTACTAGTTTTTCTATGACGTTCTTTAAGTCAAAGCATTCGTTGGTGGAATACCCACGGATTCGATGATATTCACAATATTCAGTCCGATTTCCTCCTTCTTTTTTGCCTTTGAGTGGTCGAGCTGGGGGTATTTTTTCAGTATGGCACACTTCTCTGTAGACATCCACAAGGGACACCCGAAGAGGGGTGTAATTGTGATATTTTTTATTTTTTCCCCATGTTGATCTTCTTTCTTTTTGGATTCTTTATCTTTATCTCGGGAGGAGTAGTTGAATCCGGATTTTGAGGTCTCTCCTAGTCGAGAGGTTTCCTCTATGTTGATGTACTTCTCTGCTCGTTCTTGCACTTCGTTCAGAGATGTGGGGTATTTTTTCGATATAGATTGGCTAAAAGGTCCTTCTCGTAATCCATTGATGAGACCCATAATGGCGGCCTCTGTTGGTAGGCTTTGTATGTCCAGACATGCTTTGTTGAATCTTTTTATGTAGCTGCGGAGACTTTCCCGATCTCCTTGTTTGATTCCTAATAGACTTGGGGCGTGCTTAGCCTTATCTTTTTGGATGGAGAATCTGGCCAGGAACTTCTTGGCTAAGTCATCGAAGCTTGAGATGGACCTAGGTGGTAGATTGTCGAACCATCTAATTGCTATCTTTGTTAAAGTAGTTGGGAAGACTTTGCAGCGAACTGCATCTGAGGCGTCGATGAGGTACATTCTACTTCTAAAGTTACTGAGATGATGGCCAGGATCTACTGTGCCATCGTATAAAGTCATGTCGGAAAGTTTGAAGTCCTTTGGGATTTTGGTCCTCATAATCTCTTTGGTGAATGGGTCTTGGTCCTTACGGGAGTCGTCTTCGTGACCGGATCGAGTAGTCTTGGTCTTGAGATCTGCTTCGAGTTTTAGGAGCTTGTCCTCTAACTCGCGGCGTCATCTAACTCCCCTTCGTTGGTCTCTCTCAGCTTCTCGTTGATGCTCCACCTCTTTTTCGAGTTGCTTTAAGCGGTCTTGAAGTGCCTCCATGGCTCCCACATTTGGTGAATCGTTGTTTTTGTTAGGTTGAGGGGTATCTTTTGGTGTAGTATCCGCGTTCTTGTGCGGTGTTCTATCTTCTAGATCCGAATCGTGGTCGTTGTCATGGTCGTCTGCCATGGTGGTGGGATGACTTCCAGATTCCCCGGCAATGGCGCCAATGTTCCGAGGGTCACCTAAAACTGTAGATCGATCTCAGACGAGATCTTCTGTACTGATCGGTGATGACGTGTCTGGCGTGTGGGTGGTGGCCGGAGCAGTCGCGTCCGACTGGTAATGCTGCTGATCCTCTGTCATCGGAGGGTGGTGGTACCTGCAAGGGACTCCGATGCTTAAGTTAGCAAGGGTATTAAGCAGATTTTTAGTAGAATCAGAATATGAGTTATACCTGGGTGCTCCAGTGTATTTATAATGGTGAGAAGTGACCTTTTTTAGATAAGATAAGTTAGTTATCTTTATTTTATCTTATCTTTGAGCGAGGTCATCTTATCTTCAAGGGAACCGCTCTTATCTTTATAGGCTTGGGCTGCCTTATGATTTGGGTCATGTTCCTCTATTTGGGCCCTTTATTGGGCTTTCTTGGCAATTTGGCCGAGCTCTTTGAGAAGAGGTCGGATGGTCTGACCTGAAGAGGTCGGTCGCTTTGTCGCTAAACATCCCGGATCAGACAGTTCGACACAGGGTATGAACAATATGTAATCTAAAAATAATATATTTAAAGTTTTAATTACATATTGTATAAATATAGTTGGTTATTTTATCATGTATAACTATCTGTTACTTTTGATTATGAAAAAAAATTCAAGTTTTAACCCCTTTTTCATCTTGAAGGGTTATACTTTATATTAACTTTTTCAACATCAAAAGTCCTGGTAATGATTCTTTAGATGCTAATGAGTCAAATGATGATTTTTAATGAATTTTTAAAAATAGTTTATTATTCCGTTTTAAGTTCATAAATTTATAAAAATGTAGATTTTTTGGAATTTGAACTAAAATATAAAATTGGATTTCTATTCTTATTTGTTTTGATTTTTTGATATTTTATTTGAATCTAAATGGGGTTATTTTTTATTGATATTTATATTTTAAAGTTAATATAATTAACTTAAAAGTAATAAATGTGACTAAAACCCCAAAGTGGTCCCTGAGATTGGGCGAGTTACCCATAATCGTCATTGACTTTTAAAATTCCCTAATAGTATCCCTCACATTAAGCTTCGGGACCCATAGTTGTCCTACGACCCTTTCCGGTGCACAGTCAGCAAATAGAGTAATGATCTGGCACCTCCCATGCCATGCTGGAGCCAGCAACGGCTAGCTGACGTGGCAAATCTTAATTTTCTACCCAATGTGGTCCTGATCCCATTAAAACCCTAAAAGCTAAGAATGATTATTATCTGTAGTATCTCTTCTTCCCTTCTCCTTCATCCCATAATTGTGGTCCACCATTGTGATTTAGTGGAGATTTCATTAATACTCTGAAGCAATGTTTGGAGGTGAAGGGCAAGCCAGTGATTATTCAGCTAAGCATAAATGCCCTTTATCTCAATCTACTCATTCTATTGATATAATATATAATGCTAAAAATACAAGGAAAAAAAAATCTTGGACAAATGATAAATATTAATAAGTGAATTTCACCCATAATTTTCAAACATGCAATCCAGACCACTGTGCTAGATTGATAATAGGAACAGAAGAATAATTAATACCTGGTTCTTCCTCCTACCAAGTGGGTGATTAAACTTGCAATTGAATCCAAATTTGCAAGTTCCAGTTTTAAGATAGAAAGCACAATCTTCAGCATCAGGCCTCAGTGGATATTGCTGTTGAACTCTACCACTGCTTCTATCTTTCTTCTTCTCCACTTCTTCATCACCTTCAACTTCAACTTCATCATCACCATTACCATCACCATCAACATCAAAATCTCCACTTACCTTAGCAACCTCACTTTCTTTCACATTCGCATTCCAGCCATAACCCTCATCATCATCCCAACCATCATTATTATCACTCCCTTGTGCTTCACCTGTTTCTGGGGGCACAACCACCTTCACCACCCAATTCCTCACCACCATATTCTCCACTACCAGCTACAAAGTCCGAATCTTTCTTCTCATTTTCAGCTACCCTTTCATCCTCATCCTTCAAATCCAACTTCTTGTGGAACTCGGCACCAAGTTCATCACGAGTTTCATCCTGCAATCCCAAATTTTCACTGAGATCTGGCTCTGACAGGTTGATTTTATTATGTGGAAAACACCTTTGCACATGTCAATGGAATCTCCGTTAAATCACAATGGTGGACTACAATTATGGGATGAAGGAGAAGGGAAGAAGAGATACTACATATAATAATCATTCTTAGCTTTTAGGGTTTTAATGAGATCAGGACCATATTGGGTAGAAAATTAAGATTTGCCACGTCAGCTAGCCGTTGCTGGCTCCAGCATGGCATGGGAGGTGCCAGATCATTACTCCGTTTGCTGACTGTGCGCCAAAAAGGGTCGCAGGACAACTATGGGTCCCGGAGCTGAATGTGAGGGATACTATTAGGGAATTTTAAAAGTCAAGGACGATTATGGGTAACTCGCCCAATCTCAAGGACCATTTTAGGATTTTAGTCAATAAATGTCAATAATCTGTATCAATACTAAATTGAATCAACCTGATTCGATTTACTATACATGTGCTGTTCAGTAATAAATCGAATTAATTATATTCGATTTATATATATACGATGTATTAGTAATAAATAGAATTTAGTTGATTCAATTTACTATTAGGACAACATATACATGCTAAATCGAATTGCTTCGATTTATTACTAAAAAGTGTAAATCGATTCTAATTTATTCGATTTACATAGAATTATTTATGACATATTTATAGCAAAAATTAAAATAAAAAATTGACGTAATTTTAAAGTCGAAATAATTTATTAGTGTGTTTTACCTAATAATTAATTTAATAACTAATTTTTTTGTATATACGTAATATAATTGTTACTTCAATTACTAGCCAAGTAGACTAGTCAATTTTTGTTCCCAATACTCTAACATTTCTATCAAATGCCCTTTAAATTCCTTTGCCAGTTTTATACACAAACTATATTTAGCAGTAGAATATGACATTTGATACATATTGCATAACCTTTTTAATTCATTAATGTACAAGCCTATGTAATGGCGTTCATACCTTAATAATTGTCTTTTATATATCTCATTTTATTCTGTATCCGATTTTCATCCTTTTACTACATATTAAAAATAATGTCAGAATCTTTAATGGCAAATCACCATTGTTGTAAATAGGGCAAAATTTTTTGGTTGGATTTCTCCTTGGGTGTATGAATTATTGAATTATGTGAACTACTACAACACACTATCTACATTCTACACAAAAGTGGTTAGAAAAGATGTTACATTTTTGACAATGAAAGAAAAAGAAAAAAAAGATATGTGCAAAAAAAAAAAAAATTAACTATTAAATTAGTTATTATATATTTGTGATTGTATATAAATATATATTATTTAATTTTTTAATGTGTATTTTATATTTTAATATATATTTTATACAAATAACTAATTTGATAATTGATTTTTATATATACATATTTGAGAAAAATATATGGTTTCATAGTGCTCCTTTGCTCCTACATTCATCCATGGAGGAAGAAGCATCTTCAGCATATACTAGTTCCTAAAGGAATATTGTTGGTAACAAATGTGTGTAATGTTTTCTTTTCTTTTTTTTTTTTTTTTTTGTTCATGGCTTCATGTGAGTAATGTTTTTTTGTCAATCATGTGCGTAATGTTTGTGCCACGTATCAACCATCAAGAGGTGAATGAAGACTAGGTTTCAGTTTTTGGATTTTGGTGAAACACTAGGGCGCAGATAATAGATAAATAATAGCTCAAGATCCAAGTCTAAGCCAGCTAAAATAAGCCCATTCCAGCTTGCTTTAGGGTCTTAAGCTATATAAGAGACAATCAGAGAATCTGGATCAAAGTATATATGTAGCTTTTTCCGTCCAAAAAAGGGGTATGTACAATAATACCAAAAAAGGGGTACAGCAATGTTAACATATTTTGAGCTTAAGGTGTTTGCCTCTTACTAAGCCACGCCAAGTTTAAATTCTAGTAGTGATAACTAAGTTAGTATGTGTGAGTGTATGTGTGTTGTATGAAAAAAAAAAAGAAACTTTAAAAAATTGGAAATTAAAGGAAAAATCCCCAAATGAAAAAAAATTCTAAAAAATAATTAATGATAAGTATTGATATCTAAAAACTTGTGGTCAGACAATTTAATTCTCAATAAAATTAAATTATCAAATGAATTTTTAACTTTTTTTATTTATTAGACAAATCAATTTTTAAATTAAATTTTGATAAAAAATTAGACAAATTAATACTTATTATTATTTAATAAAGACATAATATAATAGTCTTTAAAAATTTTAAAATTTTCAGACAATCCCTTTATATAGATGAATAATATGATGTGTGGAGAATTATTTGTCTAATAAAATAAAAATATAAAATTAATTTAGTGATTAACATTTGTTAAGAATTAACGTGACTGATTAAATATTTTTTAGGGACTAATTTAGGATATTATTTATTGGGTTTTTCTAAGTTTGTAGAAGAAATAATTATATAATATAGTGTCAAATTTTTTATCACCTAAAAAGAAAAAAGACTTATACACAAATTCTCACAAAGCAAAAAAAAAAAATCTTGCATGAAATAACATCTTAAAAATATAATTATTTATGTATTTTTTATTATTAATTTAAATTTTTTTAAAAAATAATCTTATAGCCATTAACAGTATCATTTAGTCAAAGCTAAATCATCTACTAAGAAACTAGAAAATTTTACGAAAAGAATCCTTGCATCTCTTAGAATGCAATTGTTTTTTGAGACTAAAACTGAAATTGAGTATTGTGTTTGGTGATTAAAAAATAGAGTTAAAATTTTAATTTTAGGATACAAAATTTCAATTCTTTCAATACTTCTAGAAAGTGAAAATACAAAGAATTGAATTTTTCAGGGACGACGACAGAAATTTTTTATAACATTTGTTTTAAAAAATATTCTCATTTAATTTTTAAATTTTAAATCTACTCTTCAATTTCTATATTTATCTTAAATTAAACATGATACTGAGATATAACTCAATCTAATATATTTTACACCATACATAATATAAAAATTTAATTTAATTTCTATCTTTCAATTTTTGTCTTTCAATTTCTATCTCTCAATCTCAGTTTTACTTCCAAACGCAACTTTAGTGTTGCGACAACATGTTAAATGAATATTCATCCAAAATAAATCAAGGAACTTTACTTATTAGTTGTAATTAGGGGTAAGTATGGTTTTGGTCCCAAAAGTTTAGCGCCAGAATCAAAACCGTTCCTCATCTAATTTTTGATTTAAAATTGTCCTTAACATTTTTTTCGTATTAAAATCGTCCTTTTTAATAAATTTTTTTGTTTTATTCCTAAACTACCCCTATTCCTATTTTAATAATAAAAATTATAAAATAAAAAAAGAAAATGCGTGTTGGGGGGAAGGGGAAGAAAACACGTTTTGGGGGGGGGGGGTGGGGGGAAGAAAAGGGTATACGAAGGGGGAGGGGAGAGGAAGGGAAGAGGGGGAGGGGGAAGGGGAGGGAGGGGGACGGCGCCGGCGAGCCTTCGTCGTCGCCGTCGCCTCCTCCAGAATTCTGATGATGATAACGATGAAGGGGGAAGGGAAGCCGCCGTCCCACCGCCGCAGTCTCGCCGTCCCGCCGCTGCAACTGCTGCCTCTCTCCTGTTCAGATCAACCACGACCCTCTCCCCTCCTTCTCTTCTTTCTTGTCTCGGATCTCCTCAAACCAGAGCTCACCGCCGGCGAGCCTCTCCTGCTTCACCATGGCGCAGCAACGTGGAGCCTCCCCTGCTTCACCACCACGCAGCAGCGTGGAGTCTCCTCTGTTTTACCACCGCCAGCGAGCCTCCCTGCTTTCCCTCCCTCAGTCCCTGTCGCAGAAGGAATCAGAGCCGCCACTACCTGTTACCCTCCCTCCAGCCCCTTGATTTGATTCTGGGTTAGTTTAGCTGGATTTTAATTTTCTGTTAGTTGATTTTAGGTTATTGAATTGCTGAAAGTTGCTACTGAATTGTTGTTGTTGTTGTTGAATTAACTTAGATTATTGAATTTCTATTAATGGTTAATTGTATACAAGATCCATAGTTGTTGTTGTTCTTCTGCATCTGGTTGTTGTTGTTTCATTATTTTTTGCTTCTGCTGTTCCGCTTCTGGTTGAGCTTGTTGTTATCCATTGTTGTTATCCATTGTTGTTCTTCTGCGTTTGTGCATCTGCTTCTGGTTAATGTTGAGGAAGAAGATGGGTGTTGAGGAAGAGTTCTGGGTTTGTTTTTCTGAGTTTGAGTTTTAGATATGAGATCTAGGTTCTGATGAGGATAACGATGATGATGTTGATTTTCTAAATTTTGGTTGGTGTGGTGGTGTTGGTGATGGAGTGGCAGTGGGTGGGGGTGGTGTTGGTGTTGGTGGTGGTGGTGGTGGTGGTGGTGGTGGTGGTGGTGCTGGTGGTGGAGGAGGTAATTGTGTTGGTAGTGGTGAGGGTATTTTAGTCTAAAAAAAAAATTAAAAGGACGATTTTAATACGAAAAAAAAACGTTAAGGACGATTTTAAATCGAAAATTAGATGAGGGACGGTTTCAATTCTGGCGCTAAACTTTTGGGACCAAAACCATACTTACCCCTTGTAATTACTAATTATGGTACAACTATAAAGTTTGTTTGACGCTCTCCTAAGTACACACGCATGTCCTATAAAATAAACTACAATAATTAATTTGAGATTATTGCTTTGGTGGATAAAAAAAATTTATTGTAAATTTTGAATAATTAATAAATAATTAATTATTTAAAAAATTAAAAATTAAATTTTATAATTTAATGAGGTAAAAATAATTAAAATATAAATTTTGACACTAATTTAAAAAAATTTGGCCTAAAAAATGAATTAACGAGCCGAATTGATTCGACCGAATTTAAACCGGGACCAAGACCTAACCTATTAAACACCGAGAAGGAGCTTTCTTCTTCTTCACTCCTTCAAATACGTTGAAGAAGAGAGAGATTAACGTTTAAACCTAACCCTCACCTCCAAAAATTCAATCGTCCATAACTTTCAATCCAAAACTCCAATTGATGAGCCGTCAGTGGTCACGTGTTCGTCTTGAAATTCTCTTCAATTATATCTAAACAAAGTGGTAAAAAATTTTTATTTCTTGCCCAGTTCTTTCCCTCCTCAATTTCATAGATTTTGAGTTTAGGTATTGGAGAATTGAGTGATTTGATGGTTTAGGTGAACTCAAGTAGCGGATAATCACTGGGCTTTGTCCAATTGATCCGTGAGTAAAGTAAAACTATTAAATCCTTGTGAATCATTGAATTAGTGAACCCTATGATGATTATCGTGATATTGTATGAATTAGATTGTGTTCTAGTTGATTTGGAGTTCAATTTGACGGTTTGAAACGAAATCCGGGTGATTAAATTTGAGAAATTGACGTTTGGAAGCTTGGATCTTGTGAAGGGAGAGGTTTTTGAGGTATTCCGAGTTTAGGGAGGAATCGACCAAGGTATAGTTTTGGTTTCTCGTAGATAAAAATATAATGTAACGTGAAAATTTAGGATAGATAACCCTAGGATAAGTTAAACCATGTGAACTTGTTGAGGTTTAGTGATTTTGTGAATATGTTGAGCTTAATTATATAAATGTATTGTAATTGATGATTGTGGTGATTGATGTGGTTTGTTGGATGATAATGTGTTGTGCCATGAATTATGGATGAATTATGTTGGCTATTAGTTGTTGGGTGAAAATTGATAAAAATTAAGTATTGAAGTGTTGTGGAAGGAACGAATTGGTTGTTGAATTATTTTGAGTGTATTTAATGTTGTTTTGGGTTATGAAACTTTGGTTTTGAAATTGAGAATTTGGAAAATAAAGGTTTGAACTCTTTTGGTAAAAATAAATTTTTAACGAACTTCAGCGGTTTATAACATGAGCCTCAAATTTTGGATTTGAATGAAATTTATTTCAAGTTAAAGAGAATTTCAAGAGCTTTAAAACGGTTTAAAGTTTGTGAAAATAAGAGTTTTGTAGAAGAAGTTATGAACGTTGGAAGTTAGGTATAGAAAACTGATTTTTATGATTTAGCAGCTTTTGAGGAAAAAGGGGTGGTTGCATGCGCGGGACCCATGTCTTGGAAAATGTGATGTTTTTGAAAGTTTAACCAAACCTCTAGCTTTCCAAACCTCTTTTACACCTGTTTAAAGTCTGTTAGTAAGCCTTAAGCCTTAGAATGAGGATGGATCTGTTAAATGAGTTGAGGGGATGTTGGGAAAGAGTCGTGAAATGATAACGAAATTAATGAAGTGTTGGTAACATTAAATGAGAGGAGATTGATGAGATGATGATGAACGAGCTTGATTGAGATGATGATGACTGGTAGTTGATTGAGATATATGTGACTAGGTAAGATGCAGTGATGTTATCCACTTGCTCCAGATATGAGTTGAGACTCCGGATAAGATGCAATGGTATTATCCACTTACTTCGGGTCAGTGATTGTGACGCGTGGGTTGATGAAGGGATGATGGATGAGTTTTGAACAAGATATGATGAGAATGAGTATGATAATGAGAGGTGAGGATGAATGATGATGAATATGTCTATGGCTTCTCTGTGGTTATAAGGGTGACAGAGCACATATTCCCTCTAATGGTGACAGGGCATGTAGTCCCTCTAATGGTAACATAGCACATATTTCCTCTAATGGTGAAAAGGCAATCTCCCTCTAATAGTCAGAGGATGTGCTGAGATATTTGTGCACAATAGAGAGATGACGAACTAGATTCTCTACCGGTAAAGAAATTCATAAAAATAATTGCGTTCTAAGTATAGTTTCTAAACCAATAGAGAATCCTTTCGTACAAAAATTTGGTTGTCACAATAACAAACCTAGTAAAATTTATAACCGAAGTATTCAAATCTTGGGTCGTCTTTTCAAGGAATTGCAGGGAAATATGATTTATTATTGGTTATGGAAAAGATATGTTTTTGGGTTTTTGAAATAGGGAATAAGTAAATTAAATGGCAAGAAGAATAAATTAATAATTATAAAGAAAACTCTTGGCAAGGTATGAGAACTGGAATTCCTATCCAAGTTATCCTTATTAGGTGTGATGAGAATTGGATTTTGCTCCCACTTAGTTAACCCTTACTAAATAAAGGTAAGTCAAGTGGATTAATTAACTTGATTCCTCAGTCCTAGTCAACTCCTATGGAAAGACTAGCTTTAGAGGGATCTAAATCAATCAACAATCCTAATTTCTAATCAACTGCTGAGTTTGATAACTAAAGCATTACCAATTACTTAACCAAAGTCAAAAGGAGAAAATAAATCATAAATTAAATTGAAAGCATCAAAAATAGAATAAAACAATCATAAATCTGAAATACCTTAAATGATATTAAATAGAATATTCAATTCTAACATAGGAAAAATCATAAATCAAATTGAAAAGATAAATAACAATTAAAGTAATAGAATAAATAAAACTAGAAAGTAAATTAAAGGAACATTGAACCTGGTGTGAAGAAAATAACCATAAACTAATAGAAACCCTAAATCCTAAGAGAGAGGAGAGAGTCTCTCTCTCTAAAAAAACTACATTTAAAACCTAAAATTGTGTATTATGAATGTTGTGTGAATTGTTCTAATCGTCATTTTTGATTCCCCCATTTTCTGGCTTATATTCTGTGTTTCTGGCTTGGATTTGGGCCGAAAAGGGGTCCAAAAATTGCTGAGGGCGTTTTCTGCAGATTCCTGCACGTGGCATCCGTCACGCGTGCGCGTAGTTTGGAGTTTTTCCTTGTTACGCGTACGCGTCACTCACGTGTACGCGTCATTTGTGTTCTGCTCAAGGCACGCGTCCGCGTCTTCCACGCGTGCGCGTCGCTGCCTTTCTCTTCAAAACTCCATTTTTGAGCTTTCCTTCAATTTTTGTATGTTTCCTTTCTGTCTTCTAAGCCATTCCTGCCCTATGAAGCCTGAAAATACTTAACACACAGATCACGACATCGAATGGTAATAAAGGATAATTAAAATTAATATTTTTAAAGCATAGGAAACATGTTTTCACATATATTATAAAATAAAGAAGGAAAAGTAAAACCATGCAATTCATATGAATAAGTGGTTGAATAATTGATAAAAACACTCAATTTGAGCACAAGATGAATCATAAAATAGGGGTTTCTCAACCTCCCCACACTTAAACAATAGCATGTCCTCATGCTAAATCCAAGAGAAAAAAGTGAAGGTAGAATGGTGGAATCTTATGCAATGCAATCTATTCTAAATGCAAGCTACCTAATTGAATCATGCAATTCTAATTATCATCCACCTATATATATTAGAGCTTTCATGTGATTAATTTGATTCATATTTTCAAGGAATCATATATGCAGAGCCAAGCCTAAGTCATGTTAAAGCACTTTCATAATTGATTTGAGTTAAAGGAATTCACAAACTTGCAAGACAATTAACAATTAAACAGGGATATATGGAAATGAGCTATTGAACCCTCACTGGATTTGTGTTTACTCTCTAGTCACTCAGTGTTTGGGGTTAATCACTCTATTCTTTTCTATTCATGCTTTCTAAAACTTTTTTCTTCATCTAACCAATCAACAAATACATAATGTATACATACAAACATCATGAGGTCTTTTCGAAGGTTATAATGGGGCCAAGGTAAAGGTGAGGATATATATAAGGTTAAGTGAGCTATAAATTGAATCCCTGATTAGTCTAAGATCTCACCTAACATATACATTCTCTATAAAAATTTAAAATTATCCTGGTCTTCCCAATTTTTCCACTTTCTCATTACATACTCATGTACCAACTTTGATGTTACTTCTATGTGCATTAATTTCTTTACTAAATTCATTATTGGGGTAATTTTGTCTCCTTATTTATTTATTTAATTAAAAAGAATTTTTTTTTTTAAATCTGAAACATATTTTCAATGCACATGATATCTTAATTATTTGGTTTCACATGAGCATGCTCCCAAATTTCTGATTATTTTAATTAATTTAATCCTTTCCTATCAACCCATGTTCCCACGTTTCCCCACACTTAGTGGATACACAATCTCTATCTTAAGTTAACCAATGATTCAACTTGGGATTTTTAATTTGTTTTTCTACTTAAGACTAGTGATGTGGTTATAGAACAAAAGGGAATTAAAAGGCTCAAGGGGGCTAACAAGGGTGATGTAGGAGGTATGCTTATTTGGGATAAGTGAGCAAAAATTCAAATAATGGCCTCAATCATATGTGGGTATGTATCTACATTCTATATTTGGACATATAGATTGAAACAAAGTAAAGATTGCAAGCATAGAAAAGAAGTGCGAAACACACAGGAATGAAATTTATGGTTAAATGTAACCATACAATTAAGCTCAAGAACTCACGGGTTGTGTGTTCGTTGGCTCAAAAACCATATATCCGTTATGTATGTCATGTAAGTGGAAATCAAGAGTTTCCATTAAACTCAATGTGAATCTTAGAATGGCTTTTTATAAAATTTAGTATTTTCTTTGAAAAATGTTGTCAATTTAACCAACATTTATTGCTATATATTTACAGTGTGTGGATTGTTGTGATTCTGTTATACAAAAGTTTCTAGTTTACTCTTTTTATTTTCAATTAAACCAATTCATCATATGCTAAAAGGGACAACTAATAAACTAAAGGTGCAAACTAAACCAAACTAAATATCTAAGATATATATATATTTACAGTAAAAGAAAAATGTGTAAGGACTGAAAGATAAATAAGATAAGATAAAAAAATAAAAAAAATACAGAAAATAAACAAAATAGGATAAAAGAGAGTCTGAAAAGTGGTTCACCAAAATAAAGTTCGCCAGAGATGGCGACCTCCCCACACTTAAATAATTGCATCGTCCTCGATGCTCTATCAAGCCGTGTGTGAAGAAGTGGAATCTCCGGAAGGATGTGCTGTTGGTGTCTCGGTGGTGGCCTGAGTGTCTGCAGTCTCTATGAGTGTCGGAAGATCTGTCTGTAGAGGGACCTCTGGATCTGCTAGCTGTATCTAATGAGGCTCCTCATGATGTAGCGCAGCTTGCTCAGGGCCTCCCTGCTCAGCTTCTCTCAGTGCAGCCTCCTCATGATCGTCCGCCTCCATATCAGATGGCTCAGAAGGGGTGTTGGGCTCGGAGGGGATGTCATTGTCGGATCGGATCATAAACTTTAAGTGCTCATAACGTTGCTTGTTGCGACGCTCCATACGATCCAGGCGTGCGAAGAGTTAGTGCACGAGGTGATAAATGGGCTCTGAAGCAGGTGAGGGTGCAGTAGTGGTGGCTGGGGTAGTAGGTGCTGAAGGGGTAGCAGAGGATGTGGCTGCCTCAGCAGAGTCAGTGAAAAAAGGTGGTCGGTAGCCCAAAGCCTGGAACTTCCTGCTGTGAGGGATAATCTTCTTGCAGTCTATAGCGATTGGCTTTTCATCAGCAATCTCCCAGGGCACCTCAGCTTGGTGGCCCAACTGAGTGATCAAATATGGAAAAGGGAGGGTGCCTCTGACATGGACTCTGGCCATGTAATACCGGATAAAGTGGGGAAGATATAAGTCCTTTCCCTCCATCACACACCAAATGAGGGTGATCATGGCAGCTGGCACCTCCGTCTCATGAGTGCTCGGCATCACGTAGTTACTCAAAATCTGCTGCCAAAGCCGAGCCTCATCATTCAGATAAATGAGCTTAATTCCCTTTGGGGCCACTGTGGACTTGCTCATGATCCATGGGACAGTAGGATCAAGAGCTATAGTCCTCTTAACTGTGTCCCAGTTAAATCTCATGAATCTCATGTCCTCCTCAGCCTTTTGGTAACCGTCTGGCTGATCTGACTTAGACTGAAGTTGGAGGATTTCTTCAATGGCTTCTTCAGTAATCAGAATTTGCTTTCCTCTAAGCTGTACTGCATCCAGAGATGTTTTGAAGTAGTTATAGTAGAATTCTTTGACCTAGAATAAGTTGACTTCAGTCAAGTTTCTTTCCAAGAAGAACTAGCCTCTCTGTTTAATTTGTTCTGAAGTGTATTGTTTGAGTCCTTCTGGAATTTTGAGGGTCCTTTCTAGGTATAGATTTCTGGAAGTGGCAAAAACTGGATACTTTAGCTCACAGTATCTGTTGGCAAACTTGACAGAGTCTGTGGCAGGCAGTAGCTGATCAGCCTTTTCCTGCGGGGTAAAGTTCTTCTCCCGCCAGGAATCATCATGGAGGATATCCAAAATAGAGGTAGAGGATTCTCCTCTTTTCCTTTTTCCAGTGGTTGCTTTGCTCTTTCCTTTGATTTTAGGGTCAGACATCCTGAAAGGCAGAAATTTCAGGATACAGTTTAAGAATTAAAGCAGGAAAACAGGTAAGCAAATATGATTTTATCAATATAAGCATAGAGGGGAAAAAGAGGAATAAAGTGGCAATAGAGGCATGAATTGAGTTAAATAGATGTAAAATTTTGGATTGTATGCAAGGTAAAAGTTGGAGAAGAAAAATCACAATCCAAAATCTATGATGTGCAGAATTGTTGTTAATCAGGAAAAACAGTAATCATGCCTTGAAGTGGTTTGAAAGTGGTTAGTTGAAAGTGAGTAGAAAAGTTAGAAAGTTAAAGTAGTTAAGAGTTAAAAATGAAGTTAAAGTAAGTGGCATGGTGTTTTGGTTCCCAATTAACTAAAATTGCACAAATTTGAATAACAAGTAACTCAAATTTAAGTAAAGATTGCAGATTATTTATGATTAATCATAGAAAAGAATTGCAAATTCAAAGTGAAATCATCAATAATTTGATTTAATCAAATAAGGGAATTAGAAAGAATAAGAAAGCTAGCCCGTGCATTCATGAATTGCTTTGGTTGAAACCAATTAGTGCAAACTTAAAAGTTCCAAAACTAATTCATTAATGGTAGTTGAGTGAAACAATTTGGAAAAAAAAATCAGGCAGCATTCCGTCTATAATTTGGACGTTCCCGGGTAATAAACAACAGCAAAAAAGTTCATATGATAATAAATTAGTGCAGACAGGAGTAACAAATAGTAATTCCCATGAATTCAAAAGAAATAGACTCAATCTGCATTAGGGAATAGTAAAGAGCAGCATATGAACAGCATTATCATCACAGCAAATTCAGAATTCCGGAACAGATAAAACAGGTAACAAGAACGGTGTAAATATCAGGCCTAAATCCACTAACCACATCCTAGCTACCTAACCACCTAAAATCCACTACGATCATGCATCTCTAACTATCCTAATTTTAACATAATTCGAAAAAAATTGCGACCAACTAACTGAAAAAGGAATCGTTGTTTGGTGGAACCTGGTTGGCAGAGGTATAGAATATGAAATAAGAGAGGTGGCGGTGGTGGTGATGCGGTGGCACTGGGAGGCGGTCACAGCGGCGGTTTGGTGGGGGCAGGGTGGCGGTGTGGTGGTCTTGGTAAAGGAAGGGGGTTATGGGGGAAAGAGAGGAGGGGGGCGAGGAGGGTGAGGGCTGTGGGGCGTGGTGGCCGGTGGGGGCGCGGCGATGGTGATGGCGGTTCAGTGGTGGGGCTGGGAGGCAGTGGAGGGTTAAGGGTAGAAGGAGGGAAGAGGGAAGAAGAAGGGGAGGGAGGAGGGGGGTGCTGTGAGGGCGGCGCGGTGGTAGGGGCGCGGCACGGCGGGGCTGGGTGATGGTGGATGATCGGTGGTGGTAGAAGGGAAGAGGGAGAGTGCAGAGGGGAAGGGGGTTTTTGGGATGCGAAAGGGGTAGGGTTCCGCGTCGAAGGGGGTTAGTGTATTTGAATCCACACGGACGCGTGGATGATGCGATCGCGTGATTGAGGGATAATGAATGTTACGCGTACGCGTGGGGCACGCGTACGCGTCGCTCAGAATTTTGCTAAATGCACAATTCCAGCGTCGTTTTGACGCAACTCTCTGTTTCCATTTAGGGGGCAAGAATATTCACGTGACGCATACGCGTCGCCCACGCCTTCACGTGGTGTGTGTGAAGTGAAAGTGACACGATCGCATCGTTGATGCGTTCGCGTGGCCCAATTTGTGCCTAACGCATTACAGCCGCATGATTCCAGCCCAACTTTCTGGGCGTTGGATTGTTACGTCAATTTGCAATCGACGCCCACGCGTGGCCCATGCGCACGCGTGGGGTGCTTTTTTATTTTGATAAGCAGGATGCAAAATGCAATGCTAATATGGATGTCATGAATAATTCCAGGCTCAATAAAATAGAATAAAATAAAACTTAAAAACAAACAAAACGAAAGAAAATTAAAATTTGAAAAAAAAAAGAACGATCATACCATGGTGGGTTGTCTCCCACCTAGCACTTTTAGTTAAAGTCCTTAAGTTGGACATTTTGATGAGCTCATTATCATGGTGGCTTGTGTTTGAACTCATCCTGAAATCTCCACCAATGTTTGGAATGCCAACAGCCTCCGGGGTCCCAAACAAGGCACGTAAAGCCCTTGAGTAAGTTCAAACAGATTTTTAAGCTCCTGGGGTACTGAATGTCAGAATAGATTCCAAGATCCCAAACCTTATTTTTGTATCCGCCTTTGTTTCGATTTGCATTTGTCCAGCAGGGCGGTATGGAATTTGTATTCTCACTAAGACGACCAAACATCTTCCGAGACCCATGCAATCGAACTCGAAACCAATCCTTGTACCTCAAATTAAAGTGTGGAACTTCATGGAATCTTGCATACCAGCTCTGAGTGCGATCCATTTTGCTTTTACTCTTAAAGCCGCAAAGAGCTCTAAGCTGGCCATCTGTTTCAAGCAAACCATATTCAAGTGGAAAAGTAAAGATAAGGGCTAAGGATTTTACCCACTTGAAATTAGTATTGGGTGGTAATGGCCTTAGAATAGGTGTTTCCAGTGGTTTTGCAAGCTCTACTCTCTTGTATTCTTCTGTAAATTCCTCCACTTCTCTGCAAACTTCTTCAATTGCAACCACGTCTTGATCAAAATCTTCGATATCCTCCTCATCAATCAAGTCATAATTTGGAGGTTGAGAGAAGTCTACCTCCGCATCATCTTCGTATTCACTTGGGGAAGATTCTTCAATCTCAAAGAATTCACTTGCGGATGCAAGTTCATTACTAGGAGAACTTGATTCATGATTATCATTATCAAGGAAACTCGCTTCTTGAGTTGCTCCGTCCAGTTCTTCATAAGATACCGGATTTGGGGGCTGTGCACTATCCTCCTTAGCATCAATTGCAAATTCCTTGGCGGAATTCTCCACAATTCTGGATTCCCATGGAGGTTCAGCATCTCCTAAGTCTTCAACCAATTCTTCTTCTTCGATAATTTCAGGTTCCTCCACTTGTTCTAGTATAAAGTCATGCTCCTTATCGTCTATTGGAGTTTCCAGTATCTCCTTCATGCTACGTTCTTCATTAGATTGTCCACATGAAGCCATGGGGGTTCCTTGAGTGTCCGAACGTCGGGAAGGTAATCGACTGATCGCTTGCTCCAGTTGGTGAAGGGTTGCATGAAATTTTTCCACTGTTTCCTTGAGACGCTCCTGTGATTCTTGGGTCGATAGATATGGACATGGTGCATAGGGAAGTGGTGGTTCTTGGGAGTAATTGGATTGGAACTAGGTGGAGTAAGGGTTAGGATCATATAGAGGTGAGTGTTGGTAGGTGGCTTGTGAGTGTGGTGGTTCATAGCTATGTTGATGTGGTGGCTTGTAGGCGTATGATGGGGCTTGTTAGTAACCACAAGTGGGTCCACCATATCTATTATCTTGGTACGCACCTCGGAATGGCTCTTGACTGTAGTAACTTGGTGGGTGTTGGTTGTCACGAAAAGGTCCACCAATACTATTGTATCGACATGCATTGTGGAATGGTTGTTGTCCATGGTATCTTGGAAGGTGTTGTTGCCTAAAGGGTTGATCAGATCCTCGTGGCTCCATCCATTTCTGATTGTTTTGACCTCGATGCATGTTCCTGTTATAGCTTCCATTCCTTTCCACAACATTAGAACCAAACTCAAAGCGACGGGGGTGAGAACTCAGAGTAGCTAATAAAAAAATTAAAAAGTAAAAAAATAAAAACAAATAAACAAGCAGAAAAGAAAATATTTACAATAACCAATAATAAGGCACACGTTTACAATTCCCCGGCAACGGCGCCATTTTAACGAACTAGATTCTCTATCGGTAAAGAAATTCATAAAAATAATTGTGTTGTGAGTATAGTTTCTAAACCAACAGAGAATCCTTTCGTACAAAAATTTAGTTTTCACAATAACAAACCCAGTAAAATTTATAACCGAAGTATTCAAACCTCGGGTCGTCTTCTCAAGGAATTGCAGGGAAGTATGATTTATTATTGGTTATGGAAAAGGTATGTTTTTAGGTTTTTGAAATAGGGAACAAGTAAATTAAATGGCAAGAAGAATAAATTAATAATTATAAAGAAAACTCTTAGCAAGGTATGAGAACTGGAATTCCTATCCTAGTTATCCTTATCAGGTGTGATGGGAATTGGATTTTGCTCCCACTTAGTTAACCCTTACTAAATAAAGGTAATTCAAGTGGATTAATTAACTTGATTCCTCAGTCCTAGTCAACTCCTATGGAAAGACTAGCTTTAGAGGGATCCAAATCAATCAACAATCCTAATTTCCAATCAATTGCTGACTTTGATAACTCAAGCATTACCAATTACTTAACCAAAATCAAAAGGAAAAAATAAATCATAAATTAAATTGAAAGCATAAAAAATAGAATAAAACAATCATAAATCTGAAATACCTCAAATAATATTAAATAGAATATTCAATTCTAATATAGGAAAAATCATAAATCAAATTGAAAAGATAAATAACAATTAAAGTAATAGAATAGATAAAACTAGAAAGTAAATTAAAGGAACATTGAACCTGGTGTGAAGAAAATAACCATAAACTGATAGAAATCCTAAATCCTAAGAGAGAGGAGAGAGTCTCTCTCCCTCTCTAAAAAAACTACATCTAAAACCTAAAATTGTGTATTATGAATGTTGTGTGAATTGTTCTAATCGTTATTTTTGATTTCTCCATTTTCTGGCTTATATTCTGTGTTTTGGCTTGGATTTGGGCCGAAAAAGGGTCCAGAAATTGTTGAGGGCGTTTTCTACAGATTCCTGCACGTGGTGTCCGTCACGCGTGCACGTGGGTCACGCGTTCGTGTGGTTTAGAGTTTTTCCTTGTCACGTGTACACGTCACTCACGCGTACGCGTCATTTGCGTTCAGCTCAAGGCACGCGTGCGCGTCGTCCACGCGTGTGCATCGCTACCATTTTGTGCTAGGCGCGCGTCCGCGTCGTCCATGCGTGCGCGTTGCTGCCTTTCTCTTCAAAACTCCATTTTGTGCTTTCCTTTCTATTTTTGTATGTTTCCTTTCTGTCTTCTAAGCCATTCCTGCCCTATGAAGCCTGAAAATACTTAACACACAGATCACGTCATCGAATGGTAATAAAAGACAATTAAAATTAATATTTTTAAAGCATAGGAAACATGTTTTCACATATATTATAAAATAAGGAAGGGAAAGTAAAACCATGCAATTCATATGAATAAGTGGGTGAAGAATTGATAAAAATACTCAATTTGAGCATAAGATGAATCATAAAATAGGGGTTTATCAAGAGACAATGCCTGGATTAACTACCGGACATGTCGGGTTGGCCGTATAACCAATAAATGAGCTCATTAGCCATAAGGAAGGCATACATCATAAGCATATATTTGTTTTGTTTGAGTGTGCGTTACTTGGGTTTGCCTATTTGGTTATCTATGCTTATTTGCTATATATTTTTATATTTTACTTGCTATAACTGTATTTTATCTGTGTTTTTCTTGTCTGTATTATTTATCTATGCAACTGAGAGGTCCCTTGTCTGGCAGACGAGTGATGAGGGCAATTTCACCGGTGTTTCGGAGGGATGGAGGAAGCAAGATTTGCAGGGTTAAGTTAGTATTTGAGTTATAACTTGAAAAACCTTAGATTTATATACCCAAAAATCTGGTTTAGTTAATCCTTTAAGTTTTATTCTGATTGTCGAAGTTCTAGGATCGCTTCTGACTCTTTCGAGACCTTGTATATTATGTACGTTGGCACCATTACCATGTTGAGAAATCCCAGTTCTCATCCCATACGTATGTTGTCTTTATCAGATGTAGATCGAGAGGCAACTCGCTAGGCATATGAAGTTTCGATTGCAAGCGAAGTTGGTTATTTTGGGATTACTGTATTTTGTTTTATGCTTTGTATATATGTATATAGGTTCTTCACCCTGTATATATTATGTTTTGTCCCTCTAAGAAGCGAACTTGGAGAAATAGGTATTTTGTCATATATTTTGGGTTACTCTTTTAGGTTATATATATGCATATGTATATTCTGGTCGACGTTTGCTTTATATGCCGGGCCTAGAGCTTGTTATTTGTATCTTTGGAACTCTGAACTTATATATACATTATCTTTTCCTCTCGATCTTACCTAGCTTTCCACATTTATCCGATTGTGAGTGTTGCGCTGTTTTGTTTGTATTTTGTTCAGATTTTCTTCAAGGCTCCTAGTTAATTCCCTTTTTCAATATATCTATATATGTATTTTCTTTTTAGAGGTCGTAGCGCCTCGCCACCTCTTTTTTGCATCCTAGGTGTAAAACTTTATGTGGTAGGATGTTATATTATGGTATTAGAGCAGTTCGTTCTTGTAGAACCTGGGAAAATGGACTGACTATGCTTTTGAGCAAACTCTAGGTTTGTGTACATTCTATTTATGATTTCTGCTTGACATATAGCATAAATATTCATGAGCATACTTTTACAGATTCGAAGCACTAGACTTGAGATATTAAGATTGATCACCTTAATATCGATTCTTCGGTGTGGACTAAACCCAAAAAGTGTTTCGTGGATGCGCGAGGTGTTATGGAAATAACGAAGATATGTTCTCGCTTATTTTTCATAAAGCGATCAAAATTTTCAAGGGCGAAAATTTTTATTAGGAGAGTAGGATGTAAACTCCGGGTAATTAGTAAATAATTAACTGATAAATTAATTATTATTTAAAAAATTAACAAATTAAATTTTATAGTTTAATGAGATAAAAATAATTAAAATATAAATTTTGACACAAATTTTATAGATTTTGGCCTAAAAACAGACCAACGGGCCAAACTGATTGGACCAGACTCAAACCGGGACCAAGGCTCAACCTATTAAACACCGAGAATGAGCCTTTTTCTTCTTCACTCCTGAAAATACGTTGAAGAAGAGAGAGATTAACGTTAAAACCTAATCTTCACCTCCAAAAATTCAATCATCCATAACTTTCAATCCGGAGCTCCGATTGACGAGCTATTAGTGGCCACGTGTTTGTCTCAAATTTCTCTTCAATTATAATTGAAAAAAGTGGTAAGAAAATTGCATTTCTTGCCTAGTTCTTTTCCTCCTCAATTTCGTGGATTTTGAGTTTGGGTATTGAGGAATTGAATAATTTTGATAGTTTAGGTGAACTTTAGTAGCAGATAATCACTGAGTTTTGTCCAATTGGTCCATGGATAATGTAAGAAACTGTTGAACCCTTGTGACTTATTGAATTAGTGAACCCTATGATGACTATAGTGATATTGGATGAATTTGATTGTGTTCTTTTTTATTTGGATTTCAATTTGGCGGTTTGGAACAAAATCCAGGTGATTAAGTTTGAGGAATTGACATTTGGAAGCTTGGATCTTGTGAAGGGAGAAGTTTTTGAGGTATTTCGGGCTTAGAGAGGAATCAGCCAAGGTATGATTTTGGTTTCTCGTAGATAAAATATAATATAACCTGAAAACTTAGGCTAGATGACGATAAGCTAAGTTGAACCATATGAACTTATTGAGGTTTAGTGATTTGGTGAATTTGTTGAGCTTAATTATGTAAATGCATTATAATTGATGATTGTGGTGATTGATGTGGTTTGTTGGATGATTATGAGTTATGCCATGAATTATGGATGAATTATGTTGTTGGCTATTAGTTGTGGGTAAAAAATTGAGTATTGAAGTGTTGTCGAAGGAAGGAATTGGTTGTGGAATTATTTTGAGTGTATTTAATGATGTTTTGGGTTATGAAACTTTGATTTTGAAATTGAGAATTTGGAAATAGAGGTTTGAACTCTTTTGGTAAAAATAGATTTTTAACGAATTTCAGTGGTTTATAACATGAGCCTCAAATTTTGGGTTTGAATGAGATTTGTTTCAAATTAAAGAGAATTTCAAGAGCTTTAAAACGGTTTAAAGTTTGTGAAAATGAGAGTTTTGCAAAGGAAGTTATGAACGTCGGAAGTTAGGTATAGAAAACTGATTTTTATGATTTAGCAGCTTTTGAGGCAAAAGGGGTGGTTGCATACGCAAGACCCTGTCTTGGCCAAATATGATGTTTTTGAAAGTTTAATCAAACCTTTACCGTTCCAAACCTCTTTTACAGTGGTTTAAAATCTTTTAGTAAACCTTAAGCCTTAGAATGAGGATGGATCTGTTAAATGAGTTTAGGGGATGTTGGGAAGGAGTCGTGAAATGATAACGAAATTAATGAAGTGTTGGTAATATTAAATGAGAGGAGATTGATGAGATGATGATGAATGAATTTGGTTGGGATAATGATGAGTGGTAGTTGATTGAGATATTTGTGACCGGGTAAGATGCAGTAATATTATCTACTTACTCCAGATATGAGTTGAGACTCCGGATAAGATGCAATGGTATTATCCACTTGCTCTGGGTCAGTGATTGTGACGCGTGGGTTGATGAAGGGATGATAAATGAGTTTTGAATGAGATATGATGAGAATGGGTATGATAATGAGAGGTGAGGATGAATGATGATGAATATGTCTATGGCTTCTCTCTGGTTATAAGGGTGACAGGGCACGTATTCCCTCTAATAGTGACAGGTCACGTGTTTTCTCTAATGGTGACATGGCACATATTCTCTCTAATGGTGACAGGGCAGTCTCTCTTTAATAGTCAGCCGATGTGCTAAGATATTTGTGCACAATAGAGAGACAATACCCGGATTAGCTACCGGACTTGTCGGGTTGGCTGTATAACCAACAAATGAGCTCATTAGTCATAACAAATGCATACATCATAAGCATTTATTTGTTTTGTTTGAGTGTGCGTTACTTGGGTTTGCCTATTTGATTATCTATGCTTATTTGCTATATGTTTTACTTGCTATAACTGTATTTTATCTCTGTTTTTCTTGTCTGTATTGTTTGTCTGTGCAACTGAGAGGCCTCTTGTCTGGTGGAGGAGTAATGAAGGAAATTCCACTGGTGTTTCGGAGGGATGGACAGAATTTGCAGGGTTAAGTTAGTATTTGAGTTAACTTGAAAAACCTTAGATTATGTACCCAAAAATCTGGGTTTAGTTAATCCTTTAAGTTTTATTCTGAGTGTCAAAGTTCTAGGATCCTATCTGGCTTTTCTGGGACCTTATATATTATGTACGTTGACACCATTACCATGCTGAGAACTCCCGGTTTTCATCCATACGTATGTTGTCTTTATTAGATGTAGTTGAAAGGCAACTCGCTAGGCGTCTGGAGTTTCTGTTGCAAGCGAAGTTGGTTATTTTGGGATTACTGTATTTTGTTTTATGATTTGTATATATGTATATATATATTCTCCACCCTGTATATATTATGTTTTGATCCTCTTAGAGGCGGACTTGGAGAAACATGTATTTTGTCATATATTTTGATCTTATATATACATTATCTTTTCTGCTCGATCTTACCTACCTTTCCATATTTATCCAATTGTGAGTGTTGCACTGTTCTGTTTGTATTGCGTTTAATTTTTTTTCAAGGCTCCTTGTTAATTCCCTTTTTAAATATATCTATATATTTATTTTCTTTCTAGAGGTCGTAGCGCGTCGCAACCTCTTTTTTACATCCTAGGTGTAGAGCTCTGTGTGGTAGAATGTTATATTATGGTATCAGAGCAGTTTGTTCTCGTAGAGCCTGGGAAAATGGACTGTCTATGCTTTTGAGCATACTATGCGTGTATGTACATGCTATTTAGGATGTCTACTTGACATATATAGCATAAATGTTCATGAGCATACTTTTGTAGATTCGAAGCACTAGACTTGAGATATTAAGACTGATCACCTTAATATCGATTCTTTTGTGTGGACCAGACCCAAAGAACGTCTCGTGGATGCGCGAGGTGTTTTGGAAATAATGCAAAGCTGTTCTCCCTTAATTTTCATAAAGTGATCGAAATTTTCGAGGGCGAAAATTTTTATTAGGAGGGTAGGATGTATACCCCAGGTAATTAGTAAATAATTAACTGATAAATTAATTATTATTTAAAGAAATTAAAAAAAATTAAATTTTATAGTTTAATGAGGTAAAAATAATTAAAATATAAATTTTGACATAAATTTTAAATATTTTGGCCTAAAAACGGACTAACGGGCCAAGCAATTTGGACCGAACTCAAACCGGGACCAACGCCCAACCTACTAAACACTGAGAACGAGCCTTCTTCTTCTTCATTCCTGCAAATACGTTTAAGAAGAGAGAGATTAACGTTAAAACCTAATCTTTACCTCAAAAAATTCAATCGTCTATAACTTTCAATCTGGATCTCTGATTGGCGAGCTGTTGGTGTGGAATTTATAACTTACAAACTAACCGGCAAGTGCACCGGGTCGTACCAAGTAATACCTCAGGTGAGTGAGAGTCGATCCCATGAGGATTAATGGATCAAGAAACAGTAGTCAATTAATTATTCTAGTCAGACAATCAAAATTTAGGATTTTAATAGCAAATTACATAAAAACAGAGAATTAAAGAAAAACAAACTAAAATTGGTTAAGAAAATAATATGATTAAGATAGTTAAGGTATCAGAGATATTTAAATTTCTGGATTAATATTCAATGTTAACTACCTTGATCATGCAAAGATTATGTTCATGGCAAACTATATGTAACTAAATCCTAATTCCTTAGACTTTTTTAGTCTCCTCTAACCTTCATCAACCGCCAATTCCTTGGTCACTTGATTCCGATAGAGGGTTAAGTTCAAAACTAGTTTATGAGCCACACAAACCCTAGATACCAAAAAATAAGACGACTATATGTCACATATCGCATTAAATCCAGATAAATAGAGAGTTGTGAGAAATTGATTTCAAGATATAATTCTAATGATATAACTTTTCCAAGATTCAAATAGAATTCAAGTTGAATTAAAGTTATTTTCCAATAATCACTAATTCTTAGGATGAAGAACGAAATCAATTCTTAAACAATAATCAAAACATTAGTCAAGAGTAGAAGAACAAGTAATTATTAATCCATCAAAGTAAATAGAGCTCCTAACTTTAACAATGGAGGCTTAGTTCCTCATGGAGAAAATAAACCCTAATAGAGAAAAGTATAAAAGTGCGGAATAAAAATTCGGAGATCAGAACCCGAAGGGCTGAAACTTTCCCTTTTATATCTAATCCTAATTAATGTAAAATATATTTTCCAAAACTAAATAATATCTTTTCCTAATTATAATTAAAATAAATTTTTTAATCAATAATCAAATAAAAGTCTCATGCATTTCTTCAATTGGCGTGGGGACCATGCCTTGATGATGAACTGGCGCCTAACTTCAAGAATTGAAGTTAGGCTCCACCCAAGCAGTCTTGAAGATGAGTTGTTGAGGTTGAACTGGCGCCTAACTTCAAGAATTTGAAGTTAGGCGCCACTATGGTAGCTTTCATTCATCACTTGTATTTTCTTCTGGCGCCTAACTTGGAATTCTCCAAGTTAGGCACCACTATGCCAGTGTACTTTTGAAGATAGGGTAAACTATTATATATCGTTGAAAAGCCCTGGAAGTTAGCTTTTCAATGTCGCTAGAATCACGTCATCAATTGAACCTCTGTAACTCAAGTTATTTTTGTTTGAGTGCAAGGAGGTCGGGGTTGACAGCATCATTTGCTTTCTTCCTTTTCTGCTACAAAACTCCGTTAAATCCATCCGAATGCTAATAAATAGAAATTGCAAACAACTCAAAGTAGCATTCATAGTGGCTAAAGGTAATTAAATATTGATTAAACTTAATAATTCAAATGCAAATTCACTAGGAAAAGATAGGAAAGATGCTCACGCATCAGCTGTCAGTGGCCACATGTTTGTCTTGGAATTCTCTTCAATTATATTTGAAAAAAGTGGTAAGAAAAATTGCATTTGTTGCCCAGTTCTTTTCCTCCTCAATTTTGTGGATTTTGAGTTTGGGTATTGAGAAATTGAATGATTTTGATGGTTTAGGTGAACTTTAGTAGTGGATAATCACTGAGTTTTGTGCAATTGATCCGTGAATAAGGTAAGAAACTGTTGAATCCTTGTGAATCATTTAATTAGTGAATTGTATGATGATTATAGTGATATTGGGTGAATTAGAATGTATTCTATTGATTTGGATTTCAATTTAGCGGTTTAGAA
Source organism: Arachis hypogaea (assembly GCF_003086295.3). Lineage (NCBI taxonomy): Eukaryota > Viridiplantae > Streptophyta > Magnoliopsida > Fabales > Fabaceae > Arachis > Arachis hypogaea. The sequence continues at coordinate 111,762,680 of NC_092048.1, forward strand.
CAAAATCTGGGTGATTAAGCTTGAGAAATTGACGTTTGGAAGCTTGGATCTTGTGAAGGGAGAAGTTTTTGAGGTGTTCTGAGCTTAGGAAGGAATTAGCCAAGGTATCATTTTGGTTTCTCGTGGATAAAATATAATGTAACATGAAAACTTGGGCTAGATGATTATAGGATAAGTTGAACCATGTGAACTTGTTGAGATTTAGTGATTTGGTGAATATGTTGAGCTTAATTATGTAAATGCGTTATAATTGATGATTGTGGTGATTGATGTGGTTTGTTGGATGATTATGAGTTGTGCCACGAATTATGGATGAATTACGTTGTTGGCTAATAGTTGTGGGTAAAAATTGACAAAAATAGAGTATTGAAGTGTTGTGGAAGGAAGGAATTGGTTTGAGTGTATTTAATGTTGTTTTGGGTTATGAAACTTTGGTTTTGAAATTGAGAATTGTGAAATTAGAGGTTTGAACTCTTTTGGATTTGAATGAGATATGTTTCAAATTAAAGAGAATTTTAAGATATTTAAAATGGTTTAAAGTTTGTGAAAATAAGAGTTTTGCAGAAAAAGTTATGAACATCAAAAGTTAGGTATAGAAAATTGATTTTTATGATTTAGCAGCTTTTGAGGCAAAAGGGGTGGTTGCATACGCGGTACCCCTGTCTTGGCCAAATGTTGTGTTTGAAAGTTTAACCAAACCTCTAGCCTTCCAAACCTTTTTTTACATCTGTTTAAAATCTATTAGTGAGCCTTAAGCCTTAGAATAAGGATGGTTCTGTTAAATGAGTTGAGCAGATGTCGGGAAAGAGTCATGAAATGATAACAAAATCAATGAAGTTGAGTTGAGTGGTATTATCCACTTTCTCCAGGTCAGTAATTGTGACACGTGGGTTGATGAAGGGATGATGAATGAGTTTTGAACGAGATATTATAAGAATGAGTATGATATTGAGAGGTGAGGATGAATGATGATTAATATGTCTATGATTTCTCTCTGGTTGAAAGGGTGATAGGGCACCTGTTCTCTCCAATGGTGACAGGGCACTCTCCCTCTAATGGTTAGCTAATGTACTGAGATATTTGTGCATAAGAGAGAGACAATGCCCGGATTAGTTACCGAACATGTCGGGTTGGCTGTATAACCAACAAATGAGCCCATTAGCAAAAGGGCAGGCATACATCATAAGCTTTTGTTTGTTTTGTTTGAGAGTGCGTTACTTGAATTTTCCTATTTGATTATCTATGCTTGTTTGCTATATGTTTTACTTTCTGTAACTACATTTTATCTGTGTTTTCTTTGTCTGTATTGTTTGTCTGTGCAACTGAGAGGCCCCTTGTCCTACGGAAGAGTGACGAGGCAATTCCACCGGTGTTTCGGAGGCCTGGAGGAAGTAGGATTTATAGGGTTAAGTTAGTATTTGAGTTATAATTTGAAAAACCTTAGATTATGTAACCAAAAATCTGGTTTAGTTAATCCTTTAAGTTTTATTCTGAGTGTCGAAATTCTAGGATCACTTCTGGCTTTTTCGAGACCTTATATATTATGTACGTTTGTACCATTACCATGCTGAGAAACTCCGGTTCTCATCTTATACGTATGTTGTTTTTATCAGATGTAGGCCGCGAGGCACCTCGCTAGGCGTCTGGAGTTTCGGTTGCAAGCGAAGTTGGTTATTTTGGGATTACTGTATTCTGTTTTATGCTTTGTATATATGTATATAGATTCTCCACCCTGTATATATTATGTTTTGTCCCTCTTAGAGGCGGACTTGGAGAAATAGGTGTTTTGTCATATATTTTGGGTTTCTCTTTTGGGTTATATATATGTATATGTATACTCTGGTCGGCCTTTGCTTTGCAAGCCGGGCCTAGAGCTTGTTATTTGTATTTTTGAAACTCTAATCTTATATATATATATATTAACTTTTTTGCTCGATCTTACCCACCTTTCCACATTTATCCGATCGTGAGTGTTGCGCTGTTCTGTTTGTTTCGTTTAATTTTTCTTCAAGGCTCCTAGTTAATTCCCTTTTTCAATATATCTATATATGTATTTTCTTTTTAGAGGTCGTAGCGCCTCACCACCTCTGTTTTGTATCCTAGGTGTATTGCTCTGTATGATAGGGTATTACATTTAACTTATTATAAAATATTAAGCATTAATATTTAATTTAAAAAATATAAAAATAATAATATTTAAATATATAAAATTTTTTATAACATATAAATTATAAAGAATTAGATACCAATTCATAAACACAATAGAATCGGCATGAGTTTAGTTTATGAGAGATGAGAGATGTGCTTTCGATCTTTGCATAATCTTCAATGAGGAAAACTATTACTGCAATTGTATCTAATTGTTTTTTTTTTCCATTCACTATAAGAAAAGTTGAAGAATTGTCAGAATTATCAATGCAATCCTTAAAAAAAATTGACGGTAATATTATTATCGTCGGATAAATTCTGACGGTATAAACGGCATCAGTAAATAATTATCAGTGAATTTTTTATTTTTGATGATAATCTGACGGTAATCGATTACAAAGTGGTAATTTTCATTTGCGTTTACCGTCAAAAAAATTCTTTTGGTAACGTTGGCAAATTTTTTTATTATTTTCACGTCTTAATTACTGTTGAAAATTTCAACGATAATATTATTTAATAAAATAATATTAAAAAATATATATGCAATTGAATTTATCTCATGCAAAATCTGGCAATATTTTTTAGAAAAAATATTTATTTTTATTTAATATTTTTAACTATAATTATCATAATTATAACCTGACTAAAACTAAATAAAAATTAATAAAAACTAAATAGGTTTTGTGAAAAATAAAAAACTACAATATAATCCAAAAAAGTAATTTCTAAAAACAAAATAAAGTAATCTCATCAATGATGAAGGTTCTTGATGGCCTAGAGAACGGGGGTTGAATCTATGACTTTCTTTTAACTTGATTAATAAAATCTCAAACTAAAACTTTTAACTTAGCTTCTGTTTGATCTACGAATATGATTATGTAGGAGACAATTTCGTTTTGTCTCATAAATCGTGAAAAAGGTTAATGAACATTTTTTAGAGAGAGAGAGAGAGAGAGAGAGAGAGAGAGAGTGTGTGTGTGTGTGTGTGTGTGTGTGTGTGTGTGTGTGTGTGTGTGTGTGTGTGTGTGTGTGTGTGTGTGTGTGTGTGTGTGTGTGTGTGTGTGTGTGTGTGTGTGTGTGTGTGTGTGTGTGTGTGTGTGTGTGTGTGTGTGTGAAACACAGTGAGCAGTAGAACGTTAGGTTAGGTCAAGGATCCTAGAGTTTAGAACCGAGAAGAGTATCAATATTTGGAGAACGAGTCCTTCTCAATTTTTGTGGATAATCTCCTAGAAGACATATCGAAGAGAGAACTGTTCCAGTTGTTTAGTTGGACTGGACGCATAAAGAATAGTAGTATATAGAGATGAATAGTAGTATATACATATTTGCATTCATATGGTACACTACGAAAGGAGGAGCCTTGAAGGCTATAATAGAGATGAATTGTATGAGATTGCGAGGCAAGGTCGTCTTCGTAGGGGGAAGTTAAATATAGGAGAATGTCAGATGTGAAGGACACGAACAAGGTGCAGCCATGAGGTGACAATCGAACTGCTATGGCTCGTCAGCTGCCACAAGAAAGAGAAGGGAACTAGAAAATCTTAGCTATCTCCACTAAAGATTTGATGAAGGAGAAAACAGTCCAAGATCCACATGGGAATGGGTGGACGAAGAAGGTGGAAGTGGTTGTGGCGAAAGAAAACTTGGACTAGTTGCAAAAAGCCTAGTAGGTGGAACGACGAAGGCTATTAACTTTAGTTCACTAAAGGAATCGGTTGCGAAAAACTTTCCTCAAGTTATTCAGGTGCGCAAAATGGGAGCATATAAAGCTCTGTTGACCTTTGACAGTTTGGTGAGTTGGGTACGGGGATGCCATGGTGCGCAACACAGCTCTTCTATTTAATTGATGGTGGCGTTTTTCAAAGGAGGAGTGTACATTGTAGAAAAAGGTGGTTTGTTCTTGCAATAACCTGAACCCAAATGTATTGCTATCTTTTTAGGTATTACCTGTTCAGGGGAGGGGGCCTAGAAGGATATTTGCCAGATACAATTCAAGGATCAGCAAGTAAGACAGAAGATGATTTCTGGGTTATCTATGGAGGTTGGTGGTGGGAGAGAAACTCGATTCTGGGAGGATGTTCGGCTGCATGGTGGTTCTCTGAAAGATCAGTGATAGGGGATTGTGGGTTCTGGGATGGGTTAGAGTAAATATGGAACTTCTAATGGAGACGAGAGCTATTCCAATGGGAGTTGGATCTAGTGAACTAGTTGCATGATACATTAAGGCTGGTCAAACTTGCTTATGACAGAGAGGATAGAGTTGTGTGGAAATTTGATAAACAAGGTGAATTTTATACTAACTCTTTTGTGCAGGTATTGCAGGAGAAAATGATTCCAAAGGATATAACAAGTTATAACTTTACTAGGACAATTTGAAAACGTCTAGTTCCACCAAGAGTTGAGCTATTTGTCTGGTTTGTCTTGACTGGCAGGGTCAATTCGAAAGAGAGGCTGAGTCGGCTTGTGTAAATCCCGTAAAATTAGCGAATAATTAGTCAATAAATTAATTTTTAATAAAAGAGATTAGAAATATGAATTTTATAGTTTTATGAGATAGAGCTAATTAAAATAAAAATTTTGACACTAATTTTAAAATATTTGGCCCAAGATTGGGCCGAACGGGTCGAACCAGGACCGAACCGGGCCCAAGGCCCAAGTATATAAGCCACACTTCATCGTTTTCTTCCCCAAATGATCAGAATCACGCTGAAGGGGCTGAAGAGGTGAAGAACACACCAAACCCTCACTTAGATATTCAATCCAAGGTAACTTTTGACCCGGAGCTCCGATCGCCGCACCATTTACGGCCACGCGTCCGTAGTGACGAGCTCTACAAAGCCCATTACATTGTAAGGTAAGAAAACTACATTCTCAATTTCAATTTTCTCTTCTAAAATCCAAAAATGGTATGGTCTTGGGTGTTAAGATTTGTGGTTAATTTGATGTTTTAGAACCAAATTGACTTGAGGAATTAGTGGGTCTTGGCTTAATTGAGGTACATACAAAGTAAGGATCCTCAACTCTAGTAAATCCCTTAGTTAATTGTAATTTTGGTATTAAGTGTGTATATATAGGTGCAATGATATGATATAGGTGTGTATATATGTGAATTGGATCTTAATTGTGAATGTTGGATGCCTGGTTAAACTTTGGAGGCTAACTTTTAGTGGTGAAACTTGTGAGCTTGCCTTGTGGGATTGTTCTTAGGTTATACGAGGAAATCGGTCAAGGTATGGGTTTGGTTTCTCGTATTTAATATATAATATCTTGTTAAAACTTAGGCTAGATAACTTAAGATAAGTTGAATTGTATGTTTGATGCATGTTGGGTGGTTTTAGTTGATGCCACATGTGTCGGGTTGTATGTGGATAAATGGGAGTGATGTTGGATGATGTGAATGTGGTGGATGATTGATTTGGTAATGTGTGAATGATGCTATGTTAATGAGTAAGTTGAAGATTATGTTGAGTTTTAAATTCTTGAGGTTGAAATTGAGGTATATGTATGTTAATGAGTAATAGAATGATTGAGAAGGATTGGGATTAAATCTAGTTTATTTGTGGTTGGTTTGAAAACTTGAAATTTTGAATTGAGTTGGAAATATGGTAAAAATAGAGGTTCGATGTTTTAGATGAAAACTTGATTTTAACGAACTTCAGCAGTCCATAACTGGAGCCTCAAATTTTGGATGGAGATGAAATTTATTTCAAATCAAAGATAATTTTACAGCTTTAAAATGGTATAAATTTTGTGAAAAACAAAATTTTATAGAGAAATTTATGGAAGTCAAAAATCTTGTGCAAAAAACTGACTTTTCCAAGTTACAGCAAAACCAGAACTTCTGGTTTGTGTGCATACGCACATTGATGTGCGCATGCGCCGAGCAGGGGCTATGTTTTCACTTGTGCGTATGCATACTAGTGTGCACACGCACGCACACCCTGTGATTTCGGCAAACGTGCGTACACACACCATAGTGCACACGCACACACAGGGACATGCTTGCTGTTGAGAGCATCCACACACTCTGGAGCGTATGCATACCTTTGAAAGTTTGCACAAGTGTGGGTACGTACACACCCTATTTTTTAGCAACCTATATTTTATGATTTAAAACATGGTTTCAAACCTCTAAATCTCTATTTTTACTCTTTTAGCCCCTAGATCTTAGTGGTATGCCTAGTAATAAGATGAAGCTAGGAAAATGTGGTAACTTGGAGATGAAGAAAGCTTGAGAAGTGATGAATTAGGTATGAGGAGATAGGTTGAATATATATATATATATATATATATATATATATATTTTTTTTTTTTCTTATATTATAAAGTTGATTAACAAAAGGAACAAATGTTACATCTGAGCACTCTTTCTTGAAAGTGCGACCTCAGGAGATGGTGGAAGATGAGAATCCCCTTCTTTGTTCCTCCTGGTATTGTAAAATCACCCCCAGCGAGATAGTGGGAGGTTAGGATTCCCTCCTTTGTTCCTCTTGAGTACCTGAGAACGTACCTCTTGGGTAGATGCAAGGGTTGTGGTTTCTCCCCACTTGCTCTAGGTTGGTTAGTATAGAGGCTCCCCAGGTAGATGCAAGAGTGTGGTTCGCCCCACTTACTCCAGGTTATGATAACTTATGTATAAAAAGTGAAAATAGATGTATAATTGCTGTTATGGCTATAATGAATGATTATGGAATGGTTATTAATGAATATGAATGACAATGAGGCTTTTGCACTTATTTTATCTTAGATACGAGTTCCTAGGGTAAAGAGTAGTGGCTTGCCACCACGTGCTCCAGGTTGAGACTCGATACTCTATTGACCCTATGACGTAAGGGTGACCGAGCACATATAAATTTTCGGGAAGGATATCCCCCAATGAGCAAGATTTATATATGAGAAAAAGCTATGCATAGACTCTTGGGGATGCGCGTCGAGGGACAGTCCAGGGTTTAGCAGCCGGACTTGTCGGGTTGGCTTGATAACCGACAGATGAGACTCATCAGCCATAGGATAGGTATGCATCATATGCATATGTTTGAATTGCTTGCTTATGCTCTAATTGGGAGTGCTTATGTGACTTTAATATGCTTAATTGTCTTACCTGCTATCTGCATTACTTGTATCCTAATTGTGTTTGTTATTGTCTTCTTGCTTGTCTGTGAGGTTCCCTCGGGGTTGGAGGTTTTGGAGGAAATTGGATGATGGAGGGTTAGGTTAAAGTATTTGGTTAAGTTTAGGAATCCTTAGAAAACCACCCTTATTTATGATTTTTTTTAGTTCTTTAAGTGTTATAATCTGAGTGTTGGCATTCTAGGATTGCCTCTAGCTTTTTTGGGACCTTATATCTTATGTATGTAGCACCTTTACCATATTGAGAATCTCCAGTTCTCATTCCATACATGTTGTTGCTTTTCAGATACAGGACGTGACGTGCCTCGCTGAGCGTGCTGGATTTGCTTTCTTGGAAGCGAAGATTTATCTTTTTGGGGCTTGATAAACCCCTATTTTATGATGTATTTTGTGGTCAATTGAATGTTTTTATCGATCCTTGATGACAAGTCATCTTATGCTAGTTTTTCAAGCAATTTTTCACTTGTTTTATAGATTTTATACACTTTTTTGAGTTACAAGTAAGCCATTTGGGTAGAAATTCATGTGTATTTGGATTCAATCAACCATGAGTAAATTGATGCATTTTCATGAGGTTTTGTGCTATAATTGCTTATATGTCAAGGATGAGAAGAAGTCTCATGATTTTAGCATAGCTTTGATGCATTTGTTGATTGATGACAGGTGACCAAAAGGCTTGGAGGAAGGTTGAAGAAAGGGGATGGCAGCAATAGAAATGAAGGCAGCAAAGCCACCATGGGAAGAGCTCACATTTGTGCCAATGTTTGCCTCAAACATGAGGTCAAACGTTGGCTTAAGAAGAATCTAGGAGAAGCCAACGTTTACCCCAACGTTTGCCTCAAGTTTGAGGTCAAACGTTGGCTCAAAAATACACCCAGGAGAAGCCAACGTTTGCGCCAACGTTTGCTTTAAACTTGAGGTCAAACGTTGGCTCAAAAATAACCCAGGAGAAGCCAATGTTTGTGCCAACATTTGCCTCAAACTTGAGGTAAAACGTTGGCTCAAAAATACACCCAGGAGAAGCCAACGTTTGCGCCAACGTTTGCCTCAAACTTGAGGTCAAACATTGGCTCAATAACACACCCAGGAGGACTTAATGTTTGCGCCAACGTTTGCCTCAAACGTGAGGTCAAACGTTGGCCGCAAAATTAGCTTGGAGGGAGCACTTTTGAGCTCACGTTTGACCTCAAACGTGAACTCAAACGTGAGTGATAGAAAAACTCCATTCTGCATAAAGCTAATACAAGACGTTTGAGTCAACGTTTGCCTCAAACGTTGACTCAAACGTGAATGATCCCAAAGTCCAGTATGCAAATGGGTTTCTTCTCAAGACCAAGGGCAATCAACAGAGGCTATCTTCAATCCAATTCCATCAAGGCCAAGGGCCCAAATTCAAGGCTTAATGATCATTAGAAGGAAGTGTATAAATAGAAGCTAGTTTGATTTAGAAGGGACTTTTACTTTGACCTTTTTCTTCTTTTAGCATTTTCACTTGTAATTTTGAGAGTTTTTACTTTGATTTTGGATCTTAGAGAATTGGGAGGAGAATTGAGTTCTCTTCCTCTGGGATTTCTGGTTTTCTTTTCTGCAAAACTTTATTTGAATCTTAAGTGGAGAATTGAAGAAATTCTATTTCAATCTCACCTTGAGATCTTTTTGTTTATATTTTTTCTGTATAATTCTAGAAACTGAGATTTGAATCCAAATTCCATTTACTGCTTTCATCTTCTACGTCTCTTGCAATTTACTCTTCTACTTCTTTTTGCAATTGTTCTTGGTTGGATCAAGGAAGGACTTGAGATCTAGACTTGTTTTCTAGTCTCCTCCACCCCTAAGTTCTTCAACTTTCTTTTAGTTATTGCAATTAAGATACATTTCACTTTCTGTTTGTCTTCTCAAGCAATTATTCTTCTCTTGTTTAGATCTGTTGCAATTTAATTCATCCTTTACTTCTCTATTTAATGCCATTTTACTTTCTCTTGTTTAATTTCTGCAATTCCAACTCCCAAATTCTTTTGTTATTCGAGTCATTTATATTTCTTGCACTTTAAGCTTCAGTCATTTACATTTCTTGCAATTTAAGTTTCTACAATTTATATTACTTGCACTTTAAGATTCGGCTCTTTTAATTTTTCTGCACTTTAAATTCTTGTCAATTATCCCTCTCCCTTTAAATTTCTTGCAATTTAGCTTCTGTTGGATACAAATCACTCAAATCAACTCTTGTTCGCTTGACTAAATCAACCACCTAACTAAAATTGCTCAATCCTTCAATCTCTGTGGGATCGACCTCACTTACGTGAGTTATTATTACTTGATGCGACCCGGTACACTTGCCGGTGAGTTTTGTGTTGGATCATTTTCCACACATCAAGTTTTTGGCGCCGTTGCCGGGGATTGATTAGATTGACATTGATTAAGTAAGGTGGTGGTCTAGATTAAGCACTTTTCCTTTTTCCTTTTACTAAGCATACTAACTATTTGAATTTTTGCTTAAGCTAACACTAACTTCACCATAGCAATGGAGTGCTTAATTCTGGTTCCTGGTTCTGTGTTATTGTCAGGAGGAAGAAGCGATGAATCCACACCTTTTGATCCTGAAACACTTTGGAGGTTGAGAAGAGAACCAAGAAATGGAGGAAAATCTAACAAATCCACAAGTGGGAGTGGCCAACGACAATGGTCAGTCCCAAAGGAGAGTATTGGCTTCATATACATTTGCTAATCCAAGGCATTGTGGGAGTAGCATCCTTACCCCAAATGTCGATGCAAATAACTTTTAATTGAAGCCCCAACTTACCACATTGGTGCAAAATAATTGCTCATACGGAGGAAGTCTAATAGAAGATCCAAACTAGCATCTCTCCACCTTCTTGAGAATTTGTGATACAGTAAAGTCCAATGGTGTGCATCCAGAAACATATAAATTGCTGCTGTTCCCATTCTTATTGAGGGATAAAGCTGCTCAATGGCTTGAAACCTTTCCACAAGGTAGCATCACTAGCTGGGAGGATCTAGTAAATAAATTCTTGGTTAAGTTCTACCCACCTCAAAGGATCATCAAGCTTAAGACTGAGGTGCAAACTTTCACATAGATGGATGTAGAATCACTGTATGATGCCTGTGAGAGATACAAGGCCTTAATCAGGAAGTGTCTCCCAGAAATGTTTAGTGAGTGGGATAGACTCCAAAACTTCTATGACGGGTTGACCCAGAAAGCTCAGGAAGTATTAGATCATTCAGCAGGAGGCTCAATGCAGCTAATGAAGATAGTAGAGGAAGCCTAAAACTTCATAGAGATGGTGGCAAACAATCAATACTTCTTTGCTCATCAAAGACAATACCAACCAGCCCAGAGAAGAGGTGTATTGGAGCTGGAAGGTGTGGATACCATCTTCAAAGTGATGCATAAACAAATTCAGCAACAATTTGAGCAGATGGCTAAGAAAATTGATGGACTGCAAATCGCTGCAGTAAATACACAAAGCCAATCTCAAACCTCACATGGGTGGAAGTAATCTGAAGAAAGTTTTGGGACATTCAATTATGAGCAACAGAGCCCTGAGCAGGTGCAATGCATGAATAACACTTCAAGTTCATTTCAACACAATTTTCATGGTGATGCACACAAGACACCCTGGAAGACTCATTCTAATTCAAGGTGGGGTGAGCATCAGAATCAAGGACAACGGGACTTCAACTCTGGTAGCCTCAGCAACACAAACAACCATAACCATTCATCCAATAATACTAACCAATTCAAAAATTCACAAAACACATATCACCAACCCCATAACGACTCACAAAATCACCGGAATAACTTATCCACATCCACATTCCACCCACAAAATACCCTCGCAAACGGTTCAAACAATTTCCAGCAACAACCATCTCATTTTACACAACCACAACCAAATCCAGACTCTCAAAGTAGTCTGGAGATGATGATGGAGAAACTCATGAAAAATCAAGAGATGACAAGCAAAAATCAAGAAGCGTCAATCAAAAACCTTGAGAGGCATATGGAGTAAATGGCTAAGCAAATTTCAGAAATGGGTGAGAAGAGAGCAATTACCTTCCCCAATGTCACTAAAAGAGACAAAAGAAAAGCTACAAAGTGGGAGGAGTGCAAAGCAATCATAGTGGAAAGTGAGGAGACTAGGGAGAAGGAAGCCATCAATCAAGAAGAACACAACAGAGAAGTTTCACAAGAAGAGACAGAAGAGAAAAGTGAAGAGGATAGAAAGACCAAGAAGGCAAAAAGCTCAAAGAGAGACAAAAACATCCTTGAGCCACAGCTACAAGAGAAGAAGGAAGGGGTGAAGTCATATGTCCCCAAACTCCCATACTCTCAAAGGTTTCGGAGAGAAAATGAGGATAAGCAATACTCAAAATTCCTGGATATATTCAAGACTCTCAGCATCAATATTCCTTTCTTAGAAGCACTTGAACAGATGCCATTATATGCCAAATTTATGAAAGAAGTACTCACAAAGAAAAGATCCTTGAAGGAAGGACAGATTGTTGAGATGACAAAGGAATGTAGTGCTATCCTCCAAAGAGAGTTGCCAGAGAAGAAAGATGATCCTGGGAGTTTTTACATACCTTGTACCATAGGAAACATAACAATTGAGAAGTCATTCTGTGACCTCGGTGCAAGCATAAACTTGATGCCTTTGTCTCTAATGAGGAAACTTCAAATTTCTGAGCTAAAGTCCACACAAATAGTTCTTCGAATGGCTGACAAATCCATTCAGCAAGCACTTGGCGTTGTAGAGAATGTGCTGGTAAAAGTGGAAAAATTCCTTCTTCCAACTGATTTTGTCATCCTAGATATGGAGGAAGACCCTAACACCCCCATCATCCTGGGGAGGCCTTTCCATGCTACGAGCAAAGCACTGATAGATGTTGAAAAAGAAGAATTGTTGCTGAGAGTGCATGATGAGCACCTAGCATTCCATGTTTTTAAAACCTTGTATGAGCCCACTCAAGAAGAAGATTGTATGAAGGGCAAGGCCAGGGATCAAAGCTTGAAGGAGACATTCAATGAGTTAACTCCAAGACTTCCAAATCCATGCTTGAAATAAGTAGAGATAGTGTAACAGACCAAAGAAATCAAGGAGGAACTATATCCAAAACCCCCAGATGAAAACCTCAACACCCCAGATAAAGAACCACTAAAGCATGAATTATCTTCTGAGAAAAAAAAGAAGAAGAGGCCAAAAGGGTGGAGAAACAAGAAAATCCCCACTGAAGGCTTCTCACTAGGGGATAAATTGATAATAAACACCCAACCAATGAAGGTGTGTCCACAATTATTAGAGTACTATATTGTGAACCGGATCCTTTCACTTGAACACCTAGAGATCATCAAAGATGAAACCGGAAGGAAGTTCACAGTAAGAGGAGAAAAGCTAAGGCACTATGATTTTCAACCCCCATGATCAAAGGATGAGATGTCAAGCTAGTGACAATAAAGAAGCACTTGTTGGGAGGCAATCCAACCTGAGGTAGTTCACTTTTCATAGCTATTTCAATAAATGGGTTAATTAGACTTATCTATATTGCAAGGAGCTAAGTTTGGTGTTGCACACCAAAATAAATTAAGAGAGAATGAAGGATTTTAAGTTTGGTGTTCCACCAAAATCTCATTTAAAAGAACATTCTCACCTTCTGCATACATGGCTGCTAGCTCCGAGCAATCAGATAAACCAATTAACCAATTGTTTACTTTTTAGTTTTAGTTTTTATTGCCTTTAGCAAAGATAAAAGGATTTCACATATGGTTAACCTGTTGCATCAGAGGCATTGGCAAGGAATTAAGTTTGGTGTTCCCACACCAAAATAAGTTTGAAAGCCGTCTTAAATTCATGCATATTAACCATCTACTTAAGGGCTTGAGAAGCAAGCCACTTTTGAGAATTATGCAGGAAAGAAGCCAACATTTGGAGACAGTCTGCATTATGACTCAAAAGGGATACAACAGGAGGAAGAATGAAAAGCTACAACCCGAAAGGTTGTGTCTACACTTAATCCTTGTTGTTGAAGAAGTACTTTTAATTGGGAATTCTTGTATGTCTTACTAAAGTATTCAGTTGGTTGCAAGTAGAATTGTTTGTCAAGAATGTTGATCTGCATAATGCTTGTTGCCCATTACTTAGCTTGAGTTTTGTTTTGTTTCCCATATACTTGAGTAAAAGAGAAATGTTTGAATTAGGAAGTAAATATCCAATGTTGCATAAGTTAGAATGAAAGTTAGTGGTGGTATTTGTTGATTTAATGCATGGCTCATAAAATAAATGCTGCATAATGATATGTTCTTTGAAGAAGGAACTAGTTTGCTGTTATAAATGCTTGTATCATTAAAGATTCCTTGAGAATGAAATAAAACAAAAAAAAAAGAAAAAGAAAAAGCCAAGAATGGCAAAGAAAGCAAATAATAAGGCTAGGCACCAATAGCTTGGACCCTAGGACACATGACTGTGGTGTTTTTGTGCTAGGATATGCTTGGACAAGTAAGTTCTAAGGAGTATTTCAAAACTTGGCCACTTAGATCAACTGATTTGGGATTGCCAACTGAAAGTCCACAATAAAGAGCAACCTAGCTACAAAACACTTAGTTATCCAAAGAGATGCTGGGCATCAATGATCCTAGGAAGAAAAGGGTGAGCCATGTGTCTGTGGTGAAGAAATGTTGAGCAAAATTAAGCCAAAGGCTGCTACAACATTTGCCACCAAGCCTTCAAAGAACAATAAGCTCTCTGAGCAAAACAGAGAAGGAAAAGTTAGCAAGGGAACAAGAAAAAGTAAAGCCTTATAGCAGCAAACTTAGTGATCCTTTGAGGAAGCATCTCCTATGTAACAGCAAGCAATAAATGAGTCACCATTGTCTGCATAAAAACCCCATGAACCAAGTTCAACTATATGCTCAATAAGGATATGCATACTTCTCTGTTTCATTTCATTCCCTCTTATGTTTGATGCTTGCTTGGGGACAAGCAAGGTTTAAGTTTGGTGTTGTGATGACAAGTCATCTTATGCTAGTTTTTCAAGCAATTTTTCACTTGTTTTATAGATTTTATACACTTTTTTGAGTTACAAGTAAGCCATTTGGGTAGAAATTCATGTGTATTTGGATTCAATCAACCATGAGTAAATTGATGCATTTTCATGAGGTTTTGTGCTATAATTGCTTATATGTCAAGGATGAGAAGAAGTCTCATAATTTTAGCATAGCTTTGATGCATTTGTTGATTGATGACAGGTGACTGATGCACGAAAAACTTGTCTCATAACAAATTTCCTTCGGCAAGTGTACCGAATTTGTCGTCAAGTAAAAACTCACAATAGAGTGAGGTCGAATCCCACAGGGATTGATTGATCAAGCAACTTTAATTAGAGGAATGTTCTAGTTGAGCGAATCAGAATTTGAGTTGAGAATTGCAGAAATTAAATGGCGGGAAAGTAAATAACAGAAAAGTAAATGCTAGAAATAAAAAGCTGAATGTAAATGACGGAAAGTAAATTGCAGAATCTTAAATGGGAATGGGGAAATTGCTCATGAAAGTAAATGACTGAAATTAAAGAGAATGGGTAAGATCAGGAATGGGGAGTTCATTGGGCTCAAGAGATGTTGCATTCTCCGGATCAATTTCATTTTCATCTCTTCCTCAATCAATGTACTCATTGATCTCCTTGGCAATCTTAAGTGATCGAATTACAATTTCTTGTAATTCAATCTCTCAAATCTTGATCAATAGCCAATTCCTTGGTCAATTGCTCATGAGAAGAGATGAAGTATGGTCACTGATTATACCACATGCATTTCCCAAATCAAGTGTTGAGAGGATTATAGTCACATATCCATCCAAACCCAATTTGGTCCAGCATGAGAAAGCATTTCTAGCATGATCTCTTCATTCCTCTTTCAAGGTTCAGAAGAGATCCAAGTATGAATAGCTTCTTTTCCAAGATAACTACCCAATTGGATGAAGATCGAAAGCTTTCAAGTAAAATCAAGAGAAAAGATAGAAGAAGAATAATGAAAACTAGTATTGATCCATCAAATTACAACAGAGCTCCCTAACCTAATGAAAGGGGTTTAGTTGTTCATAGTTCTGGAAAATAAAAACAAAGATGGAGAATACATGATGAAACTAGAAGTGCAGAGAAAGTAAAATACAGAGAGTAGTTCTATGCCCAGAGGCTCCCTATAATTTCCAACCCTCAATTTAATTCAAAGCTACTCCTATATATACTACTCTTCTGTTCTTCTAGTTGGCTCTTCAAGTCTTGGGTATGGGCCTTTGGATCTTGAGTTTGAAGCAGTTCTCTTCTTCATTGGGCTTGGCTTTACTTGCAGAGAAAAAGTGTGAAGTGGGCAGAGACTTTAGCTCAGGATAGTGTTAACGTTCAGTGAAAATATGGGTCCGAGAACATTAGTGACAATCACCTTTTTCACTAACGTTCCTCACCCAAGTAAGAGCCACGTTATCTTCAACGTTAGTGGCACAAACATTGCCACTAACGTTGCCTCTTTGTCCTTCGCACACGTTATTGGGACTTGCCTTTCCCAATAACGTTGAGAAGTCTCCCCCTTCCCTACGTTAGAGTCCACGTTAAACTTAGTTAACGTGGCTCTTTTAATGTAGGCTTGCCAACCTTCGAGAACATTAGTGACACTTACCATTGTCACTAATGTTCCAATGTGTCCCTATTTCTCACGTTAGAATCCACGTTAACTAGGTTAATGTGGCTTCTAACGTGGCCATGCTAGCCATCTCCAACGTTAGTGACAAAGTTGAGTGTCACTAACGTTAGCTCATCATTCCCTTATCCACGTTAGCTTCCTCGTTAACTAAGTTAACGTGGGAGTTAACGTGGCTCATAGTGGCTTATGTAGGCTAATTCTAACGTTAGTGACAATGTTTGGTGTCACTAACGTTGGCGATCACCTCCCTTCTTCACGTTAACTAAGTTAACGTGGGAGTTAACGTGGCTTATTGGTGCTTGTGTGGGTTCCTTCCAACGTTAGTGACAATGTTTGGTGTCACTAACGTTGTCGACCACTTTGTCTCCTCACGTTAGCTTCCACGTTAACTAGGTTAACGTGAAAGTTAACGTGGCTTATTGTGACTTGGCCAACGTTAGTGACAAAGTTGAATGTCACTAATGTTGGCTTCCCTTTTACTTCTTAACGTTAGAGACCACGTTAACTAAGTTAATGTGGCAACTAACGTGGTCACTTATGAGCTTGGTCCAACGTTAGTGATAATGTTAAGTGTCACTAACGTTGGCTCCGTTTTCTTTCTTCCACGTTAGAGTTCACGTTAACTTAGTTAACGTGACTCTTAACGTGGGCAATGATGGCTTTGAGAGCGTTATTGGCAATTACTTTTCTCATTAACTTTGCAAGTTACTCCCATTCCACGTTAGTGTAACTAACGTAGCCACTAAAGTGGTTCTTCTTTGCTTCCTTTGTCCTGAAATCAAGCAATAAAGTGCATCAAAGTTCTAGTCCAAGTCATGGGAAATGCAACATCCAATTTGTCCTTAAATTCATGCAAAATCCTTATGAAATCATGTAAAGTGCACAATGTATGCTTGAATCAAGATGTAAGTGAATATCTACCCAAAACTAGCTTATTTCCTAAGGAAATGCATGAAACTACCCTAAAAACAATAAAGAAAAGGTCAGTAAAACTGGCCAAAATGCCCTGGCATCACAACACCAAACTTAAAGCTTGCTTGTCCCTAAGCAAGTATTGGAACAAGAGAATGATGAATGGAATGCCAAGAGAAATGAGTCATTCTTGTGGAAGTCATGTCCCTGGTTTTATGGTGGTTTCATGCATAGCAACTTAGGTTCATTCCTGGCTTTCAGACCTTTATCATGTCCTAGAATACTCACTGTGATTGCATCCCATGAGACTTTTATTCATTGATCCTTTTATTGTTATTTCAGGGCTTATTTTTGTTCTTAGGCTAAGTGCTCTGTAAGGGGGCAACTCTTTAAAATAAGCTTTCAGCCAACACTCTCGAACCAGTTGGTTCAAGGTGCTAAGTGTTGAAGCACCCCTAAGGACTTACTTGCTCAAGTCTCTCCCCCATACATACACACCACAGGCATATAGTTTATTTATTTTCTTTTCTTGAGACCTTGGTGTCCAGCACCTCTTTGGGTTACTAAATGTTTTGTAGTGAGGGTTACTCTTGATAGTGGACTTTCAGCTGATAATCCTGAGTTAGTTAACCCAAGTTACCAAGTGATAAGGCACCCCTAAGAGCTTATTCATCCAAGTAGATCCCTCATACAGGAGCACCACAGATACATGCCTCAAGATTAAAACCATTGGTGCCTAGCCTTATTGCTTACTCTTTTTCTTTTATTTTTCAACCTTTATTGTTCTTTTCCCTTTTTCTTATTAGGATATTCTTATTTAGCTATTCTCGTGGGGTGTGTTCAAAGCATAATATTCATGACAGATAGTTGTCCTCCCACCTTGTGGTTGAACCAACTTAGCTAACTTATGACTATACCATAAACTCATGAACTTACTCCATAGTATGAACTCCTCTCTGGTCTTTATAAACACTCATTCTCTTTTCATTTGATTTAAAGGGACAAACATACAAGTATGCAAAGTAAGGGAACAATGAAATAAAGACCAGCAAACATAGACCTTTTCAACACAAAAACTTAAAAGACAGAATTTAAAAAGGTTTAAACATAACATGGAAGCAAGTTCTATTTCATACAAGATCTTCCTTATTCAAAGCATAGAAAAAGATGGACCAAAGAAGGAACATCTCCACCTTTTACTCTTGTGGATGCCCATGCTTTCCTCCTTGTTTGTCTTCTTTGTGTCCTCTTGCATTCCCTCACATCCATGCCAATCTTGCTTGCTTCCAATCCTCAAGTGCCTTCCTCACTAATTCATGACTCTCTTCCACTTTTTGTCTTTCGTCTCGTGCTAATTCATCCCTCATTTCTTCATACCTTGTGATTCCTGGATGCAATATAGGCAGCTGTCCTACCAAGTAACCGAGCCTGGCTTGAGTATTTATATGATGCCCAGTCTCGCTCAGGTAAACTCCTTCTGCGAATGCCCTTTGCTCGTCCAATAGTTCTGCCTGTTCTATCTGTCTTCGATGCATCTCATGTATATGTGCGCCTTGATGTGCTTGGATGTTGATTAGCCTCTGGATGGATTCTTGTTGCTCATTTTGCCTTTGTTCCATCCTGTGGAATGTTTCACTTTATTGTTGCCCTTGACTCAGTTGCTGATCCATCATTTGCTTTTGCCACTCCCTTTGTTGAGTCATCCATCTTGAGAGTGACTCCTCTTGCTGCCCCATCATCTGTAGTTGAAGCTCTCTCTGTGCTTCTTGGCTTTCCAAATATTGTCGAGATAGCCCATCAATGGCTTCCTGCAATTCGTGCATATCCAAGGTGGCTGGTTCTTGCCCCTCTAAGACTTGTCCTTCCACTACTTGAGGGGCTGTCCTCTTCCTTTGCTTTCGTTGAGGCAGGGGGGATGCGGTAGCATGCATTCGTCGAACGGTTATTAGAATGCCCTCTTTTATCCACACGGAGTCTTCATCTTCAAACACCACCCCAGCTTTCTTGCACAGTCGGTAAATAGTGCTGGGGTAACCTAACGTTCCTCTCGAGTCGCTTTTCTCTGCCATTTTTCTAATGCCTTCTGCTATGAGTTCATGAACCTTGATCTCTCCTCCTTTGAGTATACAGTGTACCAGTGTGGCTCTCTTGAGATTCACCTCCGAGTTGTTCGCTGCTGGGAGGATGGACCTCCTTACAATTTCGAACCACCTCTTTGCTTCCGGAGTGAGATCTGCTCTCTTGATGAACCTTGGTCTCCTATCTGCATATCTTTCCCAGTTAGCTCCTAGTACACAAATGTCTTGCACAATCTGGTCATGATTAGGGTTGTGGTCCATTCTTGAATGATAACTCTCTTCTTCAAATGGTATGGACCGCAATTTTAATGCCTTCATGACACTCATGGGACCAAAATCCACAATTTTTCCTCTCACAAAGCTTGTATATGACTCATCTGCCTTATCATATCGAACCGCATTTGTATAAAACTCTCTTATAAGATTTGTATTCACCTTAATGACCGGATCAGTGAGGAGCTCCCATCTTCTCTTTTCTACCTTCTTTGTGATTTCGGGACACTCAGTTTTCCTAACTTGAAATCCCAGCTCATAAATGATCTCCTTATCCACCATCCACCCGTATTGTAATGCATGGTGCAAGCTTCTAAATCTCTTTTCATCATACGGGTGTTGCTCCATAGGTTCCTTTCCTTTCCTTCTTTTAGAGCCCGAAGATGCCATGAATGAGGGTTAATGTGTGAAGTTGGTAATGGTGTGGAGACTTTTGGTTGTTTAGGGTTGAGCGCAATGAAGGGAGTGAAGGAGAATCCGAAATGGAGAGGTGTGCAGAGTGGGGTACGGAACAAGGATCACTTATATAGAGAGGTTGTGAGTGAATGGAGGGTGTGGATTGATGGAGTGGTTGTTTGATGGACGGTTGGGGTTGTGCATGGAGAAAGGAAAAGGATCATCACTTTATGATGGAGATTGCTCGGTCTTCAAGGGTCCCATTCTTTTCAATGTTGCATGGCAACATTTTCCAATGCCTTCCCTTTTTAGAACAAGTGTGTAGTTTCTCCTCATGAAGTGGCCGAACCCTTCTCATTTAGTTGTCTAATCAATCTCCTTCAATGTTCCTCTCTTTTTTCTAAAAAGATAAAAGAAGAAAAGGGAGAATTAACATCATAAAAAAAATTTAAAATTTAAACTTTATGGCTAGAATAATAAAAATAAGAAAAGATTTTGTTTATTCATGAACTCCAACTAACTAACTAACTGTGTATCCTTATATGCACATTGGTGGCACCATGGGGTGACACTAAACTTAGTTTGGAGCACTGTGATGAAAAGTTCTGTTCAAAGCTCCAAGATTAGCATGCTCTCAGTTGCATTCATGCTTTCTTGGCACGCTTTGAACACCAAACTTGTTCTTCACTGTATACTGCAATATAAGGATTTCACCAAGTGTTTGTCAAGTTTGGGTTGGAATTCATGAATATTGACTTATTCACTAGTAAAAGCTCATAAAACATGGGTTGCCTCCCATGAAGCGCTTCTTTAGCATCACTAGCTTGACGTTTCTCCTTCATCAGGGAGGTTGATAATGCTTCAAGTCCTCCCCTCTTGCCTTGGACTTATATCCATTGGTTGTATCAATGATCTCTACATGTTCCAAGGAGAGAACTCTGTTGATAGTAAAGACCTTAGGTAACTGAGATGGTACAGTGGGGAGATTAGGGGGGATATCTGGGAAGTAAGCTGAGATCACTTTATCTCCTGGAGAGAAGTCTTCCGTAGGGATCTTCTTATTCCTCCACCCCCTTGGTACCTTCTTCTTTGTCCCTTTTGATGTTGCCTTGCTCTTGGTGACTTCTTCTTCTAAGGAAATTTTGTTGTTGTCTTCACATGTCTCTGGTGGTTTAGGTTCCTCCAACTTTTTCTTGAGTTGTGACAACTGTTTATTTCCTTGTTCATCAACCAAGGGCTTTTCCAGATGGGCTGGTTGTGCTTCAGTGCTTGCTTCCTCTGTCAGCATCTCATTATGATCTTTGCTTGGTTCTTTGTTTTCTTGGTATGCTTCTTGTGAGAGTTTGAAGACATTAAAACTGAGTTGTTCATCATGGATCCTCAATATTAGCTCCCCTCACTCCACATCTATGAGTGCTCTGGCTGTAGCTAGGAATGGTCTTCCCAATATGATTGGGTGCGTGTGACTCTCTTCCATGTTGACAAACCCCAATTTGACGGTTTGTTTTGCCTTGAATTTAGAACATTTTGATAACCTTTTGTCACATTTAGCCTAAGAATTAGCATGGTTTTGTTATCTCTTCCATGATTGTGCTTAAGTGTAAAAACATACTTTTTAAGCCTTATTTTGGTGAATTCTAGTTTCTGTTTGATTCCATAAGATGCCTTGATGTGTTTGCTAGTAATTCCAGGGTTGAAATAGGCTAGGCATGGATCAAAGGAAGCAAGGAAGGAAGCATACAAGTGGAGAGAAGCATAAAAAGTCAAAGAAGCAAAGTCAGCCATGCACGCGCACGCGCACAAGGCTCTCGCGCGCACATTGCAGAATCGACCAGGGACGCGCACGCGTACCATGCACGCACGCGCCGATGCTGGCACATGACCTCATTAATGCAACACGTGCCTGGCGATTTGAGAGGGTTTCTGAACCCATTTTTGGCGCCAAATTGCTAAGGGAAAGGAATAAAAGGATGAAGGATTAAGGAGAAGGCATAATTTTTCATCACTTTCATACTTTGAGATACTTTTCATACTTTAGAAGTTAGAATTAATTAGTTTAGTTTTAGCTTTGTAGTTAGTTTCTAGAGAGAGAAGCTCTCTCTTCTCTCTAGGATTAGGATTAGGTTTAGGTTAATCTCTCTTCTTAGATCTAGGTTTAACTCATGCTTTGATTCACTTTTCATTCACCAATTCCTAATCTTCTCCTCTTCCTCTTTCTAGATGTGTGCTTTAATAATTGTAATTCTTCATTTTGTTTTGGATATATTGTTGTTCCTTGGTTTTCTTTCAATAATGCAATTTGAGGTAATTCATGATAATTGTGATTTCCTTGATTGTTGTTGTTAATTCTTTACATTCAATTGTAGTTAGAATTCATTCTTGTTGTGATTGACTATACTTTTC